>NC_059380.1:9616562-9921250 GCF_019703515.2 Myxocyprinus asiaticus
TTCATTATGCTCACCGAAGATGTGTGTGTGAACAGTGAACCTGCCATTAGGGAATGTTGGAAAGACTATTCAGGTGTTGTTTGGGGAACCTATAACATAAATAATTTTGAGAAATTGTAAAAGTAAATTAAAATGCTTTTCCTTTTTTATTATTTTAATACCTTAGCACTTACTTCTACCGTAGCACAGCCCAATGATGCAGCATCAAGTGCACCTGTCCCCTCTACCTCAGCACAGCCAAGCGATGCAGCATCAAGTGAACCAGTCCCCTCTACCTCAGCACAGCACAGCCCCAGCACAGCATCATGGATCTACAAAAAGGCTGCACCAATAGACCCTGCTGACTGGCTATCTGTTTTAAATGATAAGGTA
Source organism: Myxocyprinus asiaticus (assembly GCF_019703515.2). Taxonomy (NCBI): domain Eukaryota; kingdom Metazoa; phylum Chordata; class Actinopteri; order Cypriniformes; family Catostomidae; genus Myxocyprinus; species Myxocyprinus asiaticus. Next base: position 9,616,935 of record NC_059380.1, read on the forward strand.
AGAACAGAATTTGTTCTCAGAGGACCGTATCAAATAAAAAACCGTTTCACGTTTCCGAAACAAAAAGATGGGAGAAGGTGACAGCATGACTATTTTAACAGAGTCTTAGTCAATGGAGAAAAAATCAAAAGAAGCTGGCTAATGTACTCAAAATAGAATGATAGTTTGTACTGCTTCTGCTGCAAAATATTTTCTCAGAGAGATTTCAAATTGAATAGGGAAGGGCTAAGGGATTGGAAAAATGCAAGCCACTTGCTCAAGGCCCATGAGGATAGCCAGGAACACAATACACACATGGCAACATGGAAGTCATTGGAGGTCCGTCTTGCAAAGGGGCTAACAATAGATAAGCATGAGATGGTACTCACTGAGGCTGAGAGAAACAGGTGGCATGAAGTTCTTATCAGATTGGTGGCAATAATTCAGTCCTTAGTTGAAAGAAACATGGCTTTAAGGGGATCCACAGACACATTAAACAAACCAGACAATGTCAATTTTCTCAAAGAGGTGGAGCTTATGGCCAAATTTGATCCAGTAATGAAGCAGCATGTTGGTAGAGTGGAAAGTGGAGCTGGCAGTTACACACATTACCTGGGCAAAAGAATACAAAATGAACTGATAGACTCCATCAGTGCAAAAATACTGGATAAAATAGTGGAAGAGATCAAAACATCAAAGTATTTCTCCATTATTTTAGATTGCACCCCTGATCTGAGTCATAAGGAACAGCTCTCTGTCATTGTCAGGATTGTGTCACTGGAAGACATACCACAAATTAAAGAACATTTCATGGGCTTTCTTGTGGCAGAGGAGTCAACAGGGGAAAGTTTGTCATCTCTCATCCTCAAAAGGCTGGAGGAGCTGAACATCCCCTTTGAGGACTGCAGAGGACAGTCCTATGACAACAGCGCCAACATGAAGGGAAAGAATAAAGGTGTTCAGGCTAGGCTGCTTCAATTGAATTCAAGAGTTTATCCAATGTGGTGCCCACACTTTAAATCTGGTGGTAGCTGATGCTGCTAAGAGCTCACCAGATGCCATTGGCTACTTTGGATATTTAGCAAAACTATTCAAACTCTTCTCAGCCTCCACCCATAGATGGGATATCCTCCTGAAACATGTCAAAACCACCCTGAAATCTTGGTCAGAGACCAGGTGGGAAAGCAGGATAAACAGCATTCAGGCAGTAAGGTACCAGGCTGGGCAAGTCAGAGAGGCTCTTTTGGAGGTGAGGGAAACTACTGCAGACCCTGTGGTGAAAGTTGAAGCCCAGTCTTTGGCTGAGGAGATTGGATCCTACCACTTTTCTGTTTGCGCAGTCATATGGTATGACATCCTCAACAAGATCCAGCAAGTGAGTAAACTGATGCAGTCACCCTCCATGCAGCTAGATATGGCTGCCGACTTGCTGAAGAAAACCAGAGATTCCCTCACCTGCTACAGAAACACTGGATTTTCTGATGCACAGAAAACTGCAAAGGAAATGTGTGAGGAAATGAACGTGGAGACTGTACTCAAACAAAAGCGGTTGAGGACCACAAAAAGGCACTTTGGTTATGAGGCACCAGATGTGCCTATTGGTGATGCACTTCGAAAAATGGAAACCACATTTTTTTATGTGGTAGTGGATACAGCCCTCTCTTCACTTGATGAGAGTTTTCAGAGCTTGGGAGAGGTGAATGACAAATTTGGAGTGCTCGTCAACTTCCACCACATGTCAGAAGAAGAGTTGCTAGAGCACTGTCAAACCCTGAGCACTGCTCTATGCCATGACAGACAGCAAGATATTGATGGCAGGGAACGTGCTGTGGAAATGCAAAACTTTCCACATTTGCCATCAAAAAACATAACAAACATGGAACTCTTGACACTTCTGCATGAGAAGAAGCTAACAGAAATTTACCCCAATATGTGGGTAGCTCTGAGAATCACTACCACTCTTCCTGTGACAGTGGCTGCTGCTGAAAGGAGCTTCTCTAAGCTCAAACTGATTAAAACCTACCTGAGATCTACTATGGTGCAAGAACGTCTCAGTGGACTTTCCATCATAAGTATAAATCATGTGGTCTCACAACAGCTGTCTTATGATGATGTCACAGATGACTTTGCTGCAAGAAAGGCAAGGCGAGTAAGGCTGTAATGCTACATTATGCATATTGCACTGAGGTTCCTGTACTATAGTTAGTTTTTTGTGCAGTACTCTTATTTATAATTCATTTTATGTTACTTGTTTGCTGCAAGAAAGGCAATGCGAGCAAGGCTGTAATGCTACATTATGCATATTGTACTGAGGTTTCTGTACTATAGTTAGTTTTTTGTGCAATACTCTTATTTATAATTCATTTTATGTTACTTGTTTGCTGCAAGAAAGGCAAGGCGAGTAAGGCTGTAATGTTACATTGTGCATATTTTGCACTGAGGTTTCTGTACTATAGTTAGTTTTTTGTGCAATACTCTTATTTATATTGTATTTATAATTTGTTTTATGTCACTTGTTTCTTTAATACTGTTTTTATTTTGTTGGGGGGGGGCGTTGTTTCTAAAATAAAGAAAATCTCTAAGACATAAACAAATTCAGTTTCTGTGTGAGTGTGTGAACACAATGATCAGTGGTGGAATTGGCTACAATGCAAGGGGCACCAGCTAAAATCTTGCCTAGGGCACCAAATTGATCAGGGCCAGCCCTGCCATGAACAGGTATATCAATGATTCTCTGGCAGCTGGTCTCGTCCACCCTTCCTCGTTGCTGGCAGGGGTGGGGTTCTTCTTCATGGAGAAGAAGGATTGCTCACTTAAACCCTGTATTGATTATCAGGGTCTGAATGATATCACAGTGAAGAATCACTATCCTTTGCTGTCGATGTCCTCAGCTTTCGAACTCTTGCAGGAAGCGTCTGTCTTTAAGTTGGACTTAGGCAATGCTTATCACCTTGTCCGGATTAGGAGGGGGGAAGAGTGGAAGATGGCTTTTAACACCCATAGGGGGCACTTTGAATATTTGGTCATGCTTTTCGGATTGTTCAATGCCCCGCTGTCTTCCAGTGGCTTGTAAATGATGTGCTTAGAGACATGGTTGATCGTTTTGTGTTTGTCTATCTTGATGATATTCTGATCTTCTACCGCACCCATCCTTGTAACTCCCGACCCTGCAAGTCAGTTCATGGTAGAGGTGGATGCATCTGAGATTGGTGTTGGAGCAGTCCTGTCGCAGTGCTCTTCCTTGGATGGAAAGATGCATCCGTTTGCCTTTTTGTCCGCACCACTTAACACAAGCAGTACGCAACTACGACATCAGCAACTGATAAATTCTGGCTGTCCGGTTGGCCTTGGGTGAGTGACATCATTGGTTAGAGGGTTCAGAGGTACCTTTCATGGTCTGGACTGATCATAAGAACCTAGAGTATATCCGTAGCGCCAAACGCCTTAACTCTACACAGGCTCGATGGGCACTATTTTTCACCTGTTTTAATTTTGTTCTTTCGTATCGCCTGGGCTTAAAGAACGTCAAGCCTGACTCTTTGCCTCGATGTTTCATTCCACCATTCCACCGGATACCATTCTACCCGCCACTCGAGTGGTAGGCATGGTATCCTCGGAGGTGGAGGCTAAAGTCCATGCTGCACTACGAAACATCACGCCCCCCGCTATGTGCCCAGCGGGTCGGTTATTTGTTCCGTGATCAGTTCGGATGCACATCAGTCACAGTGGGGTTACTCATCCAATGTGGCTTATCATCCAGGGGCGACTTGCACCCAGATGCTCATTAGACAATGAATCTGGTGAGTGCAAGATGTACGCCGGTTCTTAGTCGCTTGCCCCATTTGCGTGACTAATAAGACCTCCTGTAACCCCCCCGGCCGGGCTCCTCCAACCGCTGTCTGTCCCTTCAAGTCCCTGGTCGCACATAGCCATGGATTTTGTAACTGGTCTTCCCCCCTCCCATGGCAACACAATTGTTTTGACTATAGTGGACCGGTTCTCGAAGGCGGCTCATTTCATTCCCCTCCCCAAATTACCCACAGCGAGGGAGACAGCAGTAGCTGTTATAAACCACGTCTTCCGCATTCATGGCCTCCCAGTCGATGTGGTTTCTGACAGAGGCCCCCAATTTGTGTCACATTTTTGGGCAGGATTCTGTCAACAGTTGGGGGCTACGGTGAGTTTGTCCTCTGGGTTCCACCACCAGACAAATTGGCAAGTGGAGCGGGCAAATCAGGAACTGGAAAAAACCCTGCGCTGTGTGGCCTCCCATAATCTATCTTCTTGGAGTGATCATTTAGTCTGGGTCAAGTACGCCCACAACTCCTTGCAGCCGTCGTCTACGGGTTTATCACCATTCCAGAGCAGCCTCGGTTATCAGCCCCCTCTGTTCCCCGCACAAGAACCTGACATTCAGGTCCTGCTCACCCATGTCTTTATTCAGAGGTTCTGACACACCTGGAAAGCCACCAGAGAAGCCCTCATACAGACTGGCGATCGTATTAAGAGATTGGCGGAGCGGCACCGGTCTAAGCCCCCAGCTTACATATGCGGACAGAAGGTTTGGTTGTCCTATAAGGACATTCTGCTCCAACTCCCCTCATGTAAGCTGGGTCCCAAGTTTATCGGGCCGTTTCCCATCACCAAGGTCATTAGTCCTGTGGCGGTCCATCTTAAACTACCTCCTCACCTCAAGCGCATTCACCCTGTTTTTCACATCTCCAAAATTAAGCCTGTTCTACGTTCTAATTTACACCACACCCATCCCACCTCCTCTGCATCTTCTTGAAGGCTCTCCAGTGTACACGGTCAGGAGACTGATCAAAATCAGGTGGAGGGGAAGAGGGTTCCAGTACCTGGTTGAGTTGGAGGGTTATGGACCTGTGGAGAGATGTTGGGTCCTGGCTCGGGACATCCTGGACCGCGCCCTCATAGACCAGTTTTACTTCCAGCAAAATAAATTATTGATTGTTCCCAGGGGAATGCTGATAATGCCACTAATTAGCGTGCTAGCAACACCTGGTTCTTCACTAATTCACTCCATTCTTAAGCCCTTCATGTTCTCAGTATCTTTGCTAGATTGTTGTTTGATGTGAAGTAACTTATCTCAGGAGTGTGGTTGCCTTCTAGTTTGCTGTACACTTGTTCTCTGTGCCCACGAGTCTTCAACGGAGGACTCCTCGTCTCTGTCCGCATGTCGGGAGATTGATTGACTTCCAGTCTGCTGGCTGTTGTTCTCTGCACCTCACTACACTTCAACAAAGGATTCCTACAAATCTGCTCCTGACTTCCACAACGCACACACTCGCCTACGAACACACTCTTCACGGATTTGCCCATTGCATAGCCACATTGCGCATGCATCCTCAAACCCCTCCCCACAACTGCAGCCGGTGCCGGGATCCTCAGTCTTCGCCAGCACAATGAAAGTTAATATTTATTGTTAATAAATCCTTTGAACTGTTCCTCTGCTCTTGGGTCTCTTTGACTCGCTCTCTGAAACCACAGATAAGGATAGGGAAAAATATGTGAATCTTTTGCAGTAAAATGTGTAACAAGTTCCCGTCTTGATTTCCTGGAGGTACCAGATTAACAAAAGGTAACTGGTTAGCAAAAAAGTAAAAGATTTTTGGCCTGATGTACCAGGCTTGATTTAATCTGGCTGAGTAGAATGATCAGTCAGCACGATCAGATGGAAAGATGACATTGCTACTGAATAATCTGAATAAGATGCCAAATTACTGACAAGTGCCATCTTTTGTTAGACATCTTTGTATCAATTGAAATGAGGTTGCATTTTCCCTCTATTATTACATTTTTACTCCACTGACTTCGTAAATATGTCCCTTGGTATCACGGGCATACAGTGAGACAGATAGTAAAATGAGAGTTATTCTTATTATAACATAGTGTGCTATCAGAACCTCTACTTCTTATGCATTTAGTCTCCAAAATATTCTTCTAGCTACAGTTAACTCCAGGTCGACACTGTCATGTGCTTGGCTTTGGAAGCCAAAGTGAATGGGAGAGGGGCCAGAAACAAATGCAATTCTCCGTGGACATTTATAATTATGTTGGCTTGAAAAATAAAATACAAAATATCCCAGATATCCCTATCCAGGGGCAGTTCTAGCATCAGTGGATGTTCAGGGCTTAAACCAGACCTCTGTGGATACGTATGGGGGCATCCTTTGATTAAATACTGGAATAAAATACACTTTAATAAAAGTTTTTTTGTTACATCTGTGGGGTGCCATCTATATAGTAAATCTTTAAATATTACTGAAACGAAAACTAAAAGCTCCCACAAACTGTTGTCACAGCCTCAGAGTGTGTTAAAAAGCGCTCAGAAAGTGCTCAGAATCAGCCCGTAAAATTAAGGAATTAAGCATGTAAACTGCATTCTGCAAATTTTTATGCCTGTTTTTGCACTGTTACCTGATCTGCATAATTACTTTAGTGAATGGGGTGCTAAACCAGCGCAGAGAGCGTTTCCTAACAAATAGCGCATTTACCGAGCGCAATTAATTCTTAGTGAATTCCCCCCTGTGTACTTTAAAACATTATCTAACAAAAACCCACTATTAGTTCCTTCAGCTTTCCGTAGTTTGGCGCACATTGTGTGCAATTAGCAGTTTTATAGCCTATTATTGATTCGTCTGGTCACTGGTGTAACTTGGATCTTACGGGCCCCAGTGCAAAGCACCTATTGGGCCCCTTTTCAGTGCTGCCAATGCATCTACCAGATAGTTTATCTGACGATCTTTCTGACTATCTATCTAACTAGCTGGCTGTTGTCTTTTTGTAAGGTCTATTTAACCGCCAAACCTCAAACTTTTTCAACTTTACGGACAGGCTTTGTCAAACCAACATCAAAGTTTGTCTAGTTGGAACACTGCAAATCATTATACTCTTTTGGCAGACTTTGACACCATAAGTGTTGAAACCATGTTAATTAATAGCGCAATTCTTGAGTATCAGACACTGGAAATTTAACATTGGGGGGTTTTGCTGGTATATGTTATTTAGCAGATGATTTCATTGAAAGCGACATGCATTATTCATGTGAGTACATTGATTGCATGCAAGGGTCAAGTGTTTAACTCAAGGCAATAGACTCCATAGGGAAGGAACTTGACAAATTTCCTACTTTACTATCCAGATTAACCTCTACCCAAGTCTGCAACATTTGTAATACCCCAGATTCCTTATTTTTAGGCGATCACTGCCCCATGTATTTACATAATACAATATTAATTTTAATGCATCCTAGACATAAAATTGTAAAAAACATCACAATCATTAGAATGTGTATTACCTGGTTCTCAACCTTTTTGACCAAGACAATAATCACAGCCCCTTCACCCCTGATGTCTACATTTTAGAGTAAAATTCTATGGGACAGGGCAGGTGTGGAATGAAGCTCACATAGTGAGATGGAAATTCGGTCTGTGCACACCTCTGCGCTACAGTGAAGGAAAAAAAAAATCAAAACAAAATGCTTGAGAGAGAGAAATATGATGTCAATTTACATGTTGTAGACCTACATCATAATGTTTATCCTTTTTTATTTTAATTAAGTTCGATTTAACTTTTTTTTTTTTTTTTTTTTTTTACTTAATATTTCAAAGTCATCTTGAGGCATCCTTGGAAATTTGTTGAGAAACACTGACCTACTACACTTTTTCATAAAAGAAAGAAAGGGTGTTAATGGAGGGAATATTTAACCTTTGAGTTAGCTCACTGCAAGGATGACACTCTGAGGTGAGGTGTTAATCTCAGCAGAAACTAGTGTGTGTCTATGTGCTTTGCACTGTGTTGAGAATTGTTTAGAAGAACTAATATACATTTTTGTGCCTTAACACATGTATTTTGTTTATACAATATATGTTGTTTCGATTAGTGTGAGAGATCTTAAGAAGAGAAAAAATAGTGTTATTATTTAATATTTAATCATTTATATATTATTTTAAAATGTTAAAAGAGTGAGGAAACAAATTCTTCCACAAGAAATGCTGATATACTGATCGTCTAAAAAACGGAAAAAGATGTACAACCCAGTGCCATATAAAGGCAAAACACAGTAACTATGCCAACAATGAAACTTTGAAGTAATGATTACTTCAAAGCTGTTTGGTTGTCCAGCCAAATGTGGACTGTAAAATTTTCACACTCTGTTTACCCTAAAACTGAGCATAGTTGAGCAAAACCCATCTATCACAGGAGAGAACTAATTCCAGTCATAACTCTGTCTGTATGTACTGCGTTTTGGCTTTATTGACAGTATACTGTTGATGCAGAGGGAAGACTGCAAAGTATGATTGGTCCATGCTTTTTCCATGACAGCACAGAAAAAATAGATAGTATCCTATATATTTGTGGGGATAGATACAGTATGTTTACATTATGTAAACCCATCCGGCATGTACTAAGTGCTATTGAAAGAGTGATTTGATGGAAACTTTTGTTCCATAGGCTGACATGTCTGCCTCATCAACTCGCTGATCTAAAATCATGACAGATAGGAAAGATTGGTTATGCAGAATGCATTGTCCTGGGATTTATCTAAAATATATAAGGAAAGGTTTCTAGTAATTTAAAAAAAAAGGAAAGGGTCTCAGGAAAAAAAAAAAAAAAAAAAAAATAACATTCAGAGAGATTTTTGAAGCTGAGCTTTTCAGCTTTTCTTGGCAGGTTTCCTGGGTGCCAGATAGTGATAGAAATCATGCATTATAAGCCTATGAGTGCATAGCAGAGGCAAAACCCTGACACCCAAGAGCCCTGTTTTCAAAGGCTCTCTCTAGAGAAATCATAAGCATTAAAAAAACAGCAACATTACTTGGCTACTTGATAGATAAATAGAGTGCCTGCTTTCTGCAATCATCCTTGTATTGGTCATCTGACACTGTGCATGTTAAATCCATCCCACTGACAAAGCACTGTATGTACAATAATACATCAATGTAAATATATGAAGGGTGTTAGTTAAAAATCTAATATTGCAATAAAATCAAAGCAATAAAAATGAACAGAGAGAACATCACAGTAGAAAATATGGGATTCATTTTAACTGACTTGATTTTATGTTCTTCTGTTCAGAAGTTACAGGCCTACACTGTTACAGTCAATTTTCTTCCACTAATCTTTGGCAAATGTGGATTTTTTTCAACACACTAATGAAAATTAAAAAGTGAGAGCAGCAGTAAAGGCTTCAGGCATTTATCTGTAAATCTGCAAGGAGACATTTCATTTACTGTTTGCTGGTGCTTCGCCACAATAAAATTTGAAAAGCAACTCTAGCAATTTCTGCTCACTTTTCTACCATTTTTCCCTTGTCTTTGGGCTGTCTGCTTCCTCTGACCCTAGACTTGCCTACTGTTTTGGGACTCCCTTAGCTTCCGCAGATCACAAAAAACACACAAGACTTTTGCAGTACTTCTATATCTACAAAGTTGCTTTTGAACAGCTCTCTCCCCTCCACATTTGTCCTTTGGTGCATCTTTGAACGGAGTCATCTGGGTGTTTTAAAAGCACAAGCAAAAGTGAAAGAGAGCTGTTTATTTGGGAGATCTGTTTAAAAGTCTCCATTATAGAGATGGATATCATTACTACAGCTGGGTGAGGATTGTTTGTCTTGATTGTTTACTTAATTGACCCTGCAGAGCTGGTTCATCATAACACCTAAAAGAGGCAAGACTATTTTGTGGCTCAGCTGAGATAGAGCATAAATTTGGGATGCATAATCTTTAAGTCCATTAGCAATGACGGTCCATACATCAAAAGAAAGCATTGGACTTGTCACTTTAAACAACATCTTTGACCATCTGTGCAATGTGGCTGCACTGTAGCACACATAAATCATCTTTCATTGTGTGTGTGTGTTTGGTAGGAGGAGCATCAACAGTTTATTCTCAAATGCTGGCTGTATTCTTCAACCTTCTGCTTCCTACTGCTGCCTCAACACATCTTGTATTAAATGTAAATGCTACATTACAAAGTCAGATCCCTGAGTTATAGGAGCAAAAGACGTGCAAATCGGGTACACCTTGTCCTTTGGGATGCCTCACCAGGCTTCGAACAATACACATCAGGTAATGCTTTCCAAGGGGAGCATTTGTGTTTTGGGAGTCCGCACTATCTTGTTGAAGTGCTGCAGATCTGTTGACACTCTGCATGTATAAATACTGGTATTTAGCATAGCCTTAAGCAAGGACATGAAGTGTAGACAAACAAATAATGGAAAAGCAAATATAACCAGATGATTGAAGATCATGATATTACGGCACTGAAGGAAAATTGACATGAGTTATGAACTTACCATATGCCATGTGAAGTTTTAAGCAGCGCCAAAGCACACAAAGAGAAGATTACGACACTTTTGCACATAGTTCCTGTTTTATTTAGCCTCTAAATATAAGATGACTTTGCACAGTTGCAACTGATGTTGGAAAATCAACAGACACAGGCCTCTAATATTATAACGTGATCAGCATGCAAGCAATGAAGTTGTTGCCCACTGGATACAACCCTCCCTTTCCCATTCAAAGCTTTTATGTGATGTTGCAATGGACATCTGCCCTTAGGAATAATGTAGAAGCTGTAACATTCCTCCCTTCACTAAATAAATAAATAAATAAATAATAATTTAAAAAAAAGATTTGCACATTTCAATTTCATAACAAAGTTCCATCAAATTGATGTAATCTTTAATAAAATACAAAACAATTTTAAACGAAATATTCAAATTAATAAGCTTAAAATGTAAAATAAGTTGTATTAATTTATTTTTGTTAAACATTACACAAAATACATAATTGGCTAAAATATTTATTTAAATGTTCCTCTCTTCATGCATGATTTTCAGTATCATCTTTTTATTAATTATTTTAAACTGATAACAACTTGTCTATGTAAACAAGCAGTTGCAACAACACTATAATTGTGAGACTGGTAAGGCACAGCCTCATTATTTAGATGCACCATTCAAAGAAACGTCCAATGAATAAAAACATCTATGAAATATCAAAAGACATGGTGCAGTTACCCTTTTGAGAGTATGCAATAATGACAGAATCATAGGTAACTATGGCTACCAAACACTAATGGGCCACCTGTGGGCTACTGGTTTTAAGCTCAGTTCATAAAACTGATGAAGGCGCACGTCTGGATAAACCTGCTAGGAATTAAACTATTGTTTTCTTATCATGGCATTAGTTGATTATATGATGTTTGACTATAGCTGTCTCGTATCATGTTCCAGTTCTCAATTGTCCAAGAGGTGTTGAATGTTTACTAACTTTAATTACAAATTTATTTGAGCCCCGGCCCCCCACCAAAAAGACGCCTCAAAAGAACAAGCTCGTATTCAAATAAGCGCCAACATCCAGGAACTGACCATTCATTTGTTTGGATTTTTTCTTATGATCCACCTTAAATGACTGATCCCACACAAGTCCCTCCCTCTCCGCCGCAGTTCTCCCAACCCTCGTACTGAATCTCTATCTGCCCTCTTTCGATTTCCAACCACGGCAACCAGTGATTGAGACGGTGTCTTTTTCGTTGCGCGCTGAAAGGTTGCGTTTATCCGCACTATTCCCGGCGGTTAAACAGGGGTAAGAGTAAGCAGTTCGCCCGCAACAAATAGAGCAGTTAACACATAGACAACAAGAGAGAAAGCAAAACAAAACTGGGATCTGTTGAGTTGCGCTCCGCCAAAGCGGAACATACCCCAGAACATCTTGTGATCATTTCCTCTTCTTTCTTGCCGGGAAAAGGTTGTTGGATTGGTTTCGAGCAGACGTGCTTCTTCTCAACGGGTTAGTTTATACTGGTGTGATCTAAGAAGTTTCCTACTGTTTATTTACATTTAGCCTATGCGCGGAGGTCAGATTTTATATGTAGGAAAAACGACGAATTCCATCCTACTGGTTGACGGGCACCAATTCTAAAGTTAGTTTACAGATGCAGAGTAAACAAACACGGTTTGAGAGCAGCTATCCGAAGAAAGACTTGTCTGTTTGTCCGTTCAAGCTTTCACTTACAGACATTCTTTAATCATTGGGAGTTTTGAGGAGAAAGGGCTTGTTTTGAAGCAAAAAGGAACGGGGGTTGTTTCTTCTGGATGCACTGAATGAACAGGAACGTCCCATGTGCGGCTTTCACTCTTCCTGACAGAAACAGCCCTCCAGCTCTAAGGAAGGTTTGTTATTTTTCCTGTTTTCTGGGTCTACCCATTTTCTTCCCTTTGTTTTTCTACCCACATGTGTGTGTGTGTGCGTGTCCCATTTGGTTTGTTGTAAATGTTCCTCTAAGCTAGTGCATTTGCTCACAAGAGAGAACTATCTTTTGCCAGTGCCCGTTGCAAATATTAATTTCTGCACTGCTTTTCAGTGAGCAATTTGAATGCGGAAGTAGTATTAGTTGTCGAGAATTTACCTTTAGAAATATTACACTTCCCCAACTGTGAAAATGAAAAATGATCTTGTTTTCGTTCGGTATTCCAATAACGCATATAACTGTGTGTTGCATGTCAGTGTTATGCTTATAAATTTTGATCGATCATAAATACGTGCTGCCGCATTTTAGTGCCATTTCACAATCGCTGCTGTCAAGTCAGAGGTGTCAGAGCAGTCACGCAACACCGAGGTGAGAACTGTCGAAAATTGATGTTGCTCACTTGGCTGCGGTGTCTTCCATTTTTACACTATAGACAATTTCACAAGTGTCTCTTTAATGGGTAAAAATAAACGGGTGCATTTCGAGTGAAGGGTGAACTGGCTTTTTTGCTGATTGATAAAAAGGTAATCAGTCGATCCCTCTGACGTCACCCCTTTGGGTAACGTCCACCTCGCCTCTCTCGCGCCTCTCTGGGTGTGTCCTCGCGCTACAAGCTTATACGATTATAAAACAAGTGACAAGAATTTTCATCATCAATGCGCAAGTTGTCTCTTAACCTCATATTCTTAAGCAATAAGGGATAAGAGGCAATGCTATATTGTGCAAATCCGTGTATATCCACTTTGCCTTAGACGTGACTATATTCGCAATATGACACAGCCTCGAGTGCCCTGGTGCTGTCATAAAACGGTTACTACATAAATAAACTATTAATTAAGGACACACATAATTTATTATTATTATTTTAAGTCAGAACATTAGGCTAAATGTCATCCATCTGTTAAATAATACAGGCCTAAGCTGCGTTTCAATTCGCTGGGTCGCTATGCAGTATTCACTGCTCCCTACTCACTGAACACGGGATATCTGTTGAAAGTCACTTCACTTGACAAAATTGAAGTCAAACACAGACAAAGCTTGAGTCCTGCAGATTAGGGGTTTCAAGATGACACGATATGCTCGTGTAAATGCATGCAAGATAACCTTACATCCACTTATATACATTTATAATACATCCACGTGTCTTCTTTTACATATGTGTTGTTACATATTTAAATCAAAATATTTTTCCAGAATAACCCCTATGTTAAATGACTGTTGCTGTTTAATATATATATATATATATATATATATATATATATATATATATATATATAAATAAATTGTGTTTTTTTTATTTATTTATTTATTTATTTTTTTTACATCATATTACGTAATAAAACATAATGGGCAAAAGGAATGACAAATCAAAGGCTAACGGAAGTGCTAAATCTTGGTAAACTGCACCGAAGTAGCCAGCTTGTGGAGGCAGCTTCACGCAAGGGCCCGCTCTGGGTGGGACATTTTAGACAAAGGACATTTATGCAGCCATAGGAGGCTGTACCAAATGGTATGCTGCACTGAGGCGGCTGTTTGCGGAGGCAGTTTCACGCAAGGGCCCGCTCCGGGTGGGAGGTTTTAGACAAAGGACATTTATGCAGCCATAGGAGGCTATAACAAATGGTATGCTGCACTGAGGCAGCTATTTGCGGAGGCAGCCTCACGCAAGGGTCCGCTCCAGGTGGAAAGTTTAGATGAAGGGACCTGTATACAGCCATAGTGAGCTGTACTGTAGGTATAATGGACCGAAGCAACAATCTTGCAGAGGCAGCCTCACGCAAGGTGCTGTCCAGGGACAGGGAAATATGGGTGATTGAAAATGGAAAAGCGGAGATGAGGGCTGTGTCTGTAATACCCATTATAGCTGCTGTAAAGCCAAGACAAAGGGGTGCATCTGTGGAGGGAATTGAAATGATTGTGTGCATACCTTTAAAAGGAAGCAAAAGTTTAGTTAGGAATACCTAACTTTATTACATTTGTACATACCTGTGAGGGAAAGAAAAAGGTTGGTTAGGAATACGTAACTTTAATGCATTAATACACGCACCTGAAAAGGAAACAAGGATTTGTTAAAATAGTAAAATACTGGAAATACTGCTGTGTCAGTTGAGTAGAAGAGGCTCCTGCGGGAGCAGAGTTTAGGCACTACTGTGGCAGTGGAGTAAAGTAAGTTGTTGAGAACGTGCAATACTAGATGTTCCTGTGGAAGCGGAGACAGGGTGCTGCTGTGGCAGTGTAGTAAGGTGGGCCTCCTGCGGGAGGCAGAGTTGTAGTACTACTGCGGCAGTAGAGTAGTTGAGACAGCGTAGTAAAGGTGCTCCACTTTGAGCTACAGAAATTTTTTAATTATGATATTGGGTAGAATCTCTGGAGAGAGTCGGAGTCTGAGTAATAATTACATGCATGTATATAGATATACACCCCTGTGTGCTAATTTTAGGAACAAAAATGTGAAATGCAGAATACAATTATCTGGGATTAAAAGAGCTGCAGCTCTGTACCAATCCCAATAAAGTTATACAAATACCTTACTTACCTGCTACTAAGTGTTACCGCCCCGACCACAAGCCCATACTGTATATGGTGAACTGGGCAAAATTACCAAATTGCATTAATAATTTAGAATAAATGTAATGTTATTAAACTAATGTAGAGAGCTTTATTGGGGTGCTTTTGTTTTGACCAGCATATGCAGAAAATGAACTGTATGCGGAAACTTGTGTGATGAAGCTTGAATTTCAAACGTTTGTGATAAAGCCCCGTTGTTTAGAAAGCTTCGTAATCCAATATTAATAAAATAATTAATAGTTTTAGTAACCCATAAAATACAAATCTCAACACTTTAATGATGCCAGAACGACTCTAATAAAGTGAAACAGCATTGCTGGATATAGGAAATTGTACTTTGATTTTATCTTGAATTAGAGCAGCAATCTACATTGTGCTGTTAAGTAAATATGGAAATTTTATGAGCAATGTCTACCACTAGGTGTCAGAGGGCACACGGCAATGGGTGGTACTTCCCTTTAAGGAGAACAGTGAAGACATATGAAGTCACTAAACACGTGATTTGACATGTGATAGGAGTGACCGGCAGAATGCAAAATGGATGTAATCAGATCCTTTACACTGAGTTACTTATGCATAATAACATGCATTAATATTTTAACCCGATTCTGTGATGGGGAGTACACTCAGGCATGCAAACACTGTGATTAACAAATCAACGTTTGTGAACCTAAACTCAGTCACCCCCTGGCGGAACGCACAATCACCTAACGTGATCACCTAATGGACTTTATGCACGGAACGTAGCCTACGTATTTCCAGTAAAATCTCAGAGAACAAACAGTCTTCCGGTATCGTATCCTGCTAACGCGAAAGTGTCGAATTGTAGCAAACTACTATTCTTTGTAAAATTAAGCGATTTATCACAACAAATATGATTTTTATTTAGTAAAAGTATAAACAAATTTCTCCGTAATGAGCTCCAAAAATGTAAATACATTCGGTCTGAAGCTTGCAGAACTGCCGTGCACTGCTATACAGTTGTGTAAGGCTTCCTCTGTGTGCAAAGTATTTACATCCAGCAATTGTACAGTGATTTACAAGTGAGAAATACAGCAACACAAGCGATTCGAGAGCACAAACTATCACTTGAAGAAGATGTGGGACAGTTGCTCCATTGCTCAGCTGAGGTTTTAAGACACCATCCACAGGGCAACGAAACACAGTACTGATTTTTTTTTAAATTATTATATTTTCCCCTAGTCAAAGCATGAGATTACACATTCACTACTGAGAAGAAGAAAAAAAAAACTTAGTTGAGGATTAATTCATTTTTATTCATATAATCTGTAATATTACACCACAATATTCATAAATAAAAGTAATGATACAGTTACACAATTGGTAACACTTTACAATAAAGTTATTTGTTAACATTAGTTAAAAACATTAGTTAATATGAATTAACAATGATACTTCTACAGCATTTATTAATCTTAGTAAATGTTAATTTCAACATACTAATAGATTTTAAAAATCAAAAGTTGTATATAACATTAGTTAATGCACTATGAACTGACATGAACTAATAATGAACAATTCTATTTTTATTAACTAATATTGACAAAGATTATTAAATACTGTAAAAATATATTCTTACATGTTTGATCATGATACCCAATACATTAATGCATGTTAACGAATGGAACCTTATTGTAAAGTGTTAACACACAATTTAATCTATATTTAGGCTATTGTGTCAAATTACTGCGTCAATTAACGTAAATTATACTGAAAGTGAAAATTATATTAAACTGCAAATAGAACACAATAAACTAATATTGACCACTATTATAAAAATTGTATGGTTAAAGTTCTTAAACTATGTTAAGAAATATATGATTGTTCACTCCAGCATTTTACGTGAACCTGGAGTATCGTCAATTGTCATATTATATTAACTTATATCACAGAGGGCTATACTTTATCTTGCAAAATTAATTAAAATAATTACATGTGTAATACAGTCGGAAACAGGGTCCTTGCTAAGCCAGTGCTTGTCTGTGGCTTGTGAATATTCACCCTCATTGTGGCTAATATAACTTAAAATGCATTTGGATGGAGCAACAGATTCGTGTCTCAATGTGTGATGGATATTGTCCAATGTCATCCGCAGAAACTTCTGTAAATAACGTATGTGAAAAGTCATGTTCCCCCCGAGTCATCTCGACAGCAATAATAAGCGTAGAAAGAAATAGTTTCTGGTGCTGTGCTGGAAGTAAGTGTGCGCCCTGAGGCAAAACATGGAAGTGACCATGCATAGAGTCCATTGATGCAGTATGAGGGATTAGATGAACAGATAATTAAGAACATTGATTGCAGAAGCCTGAAACCCCATCCATTACCAGCTGTATAGTATTGACGTCTTCTTGGGAATACAGCTTTAGGAACAATTTTAATGTGAGCAACAAAATAAAATTATGAGAATAAAAGCTCTGTGCTGCATACAGAAATGCAGGTAAAATGGTCTTGCTGGGAATTATAACTTTTGAAACAATAATGTGAGCAACAGCATAAAATAAAAAGAGCTGCAGGTCTGCACTGCTAACAGAAATGGAGGAGAAATGGACTTGTGATCTTTATTTGATGTACTTACGTGAGGAGTATCTCTGGAGCTGTGAGAGAGTGAGAGGGAGAGACAGCTGAAGCACAGAAATTAAGCTGAAAGGAGCCAACCAAGACGGGTTAGAATACAACAGTTAAAATGGACGCGGCCATTGCAGCAAAATATAAAAATAGAGGGCTGCTGCGGCAGCGACTGTTGAATAACGTGATTATTTGCGATGGAGGAACTTATCTGAAGAGGGCAATGCTTCACAGTAGAGTAGCATCCAAGTCTCTCACTGCATGGATCTGTCGCGGGTAAGTGGGTGGAGCCAGATGCCGGAAAGAATGTCGCTAGAGTGAGTTAAGCGGGGGCTTATATTCTCTGCAGCCAGCAGGTTGATTGGCAGATTAGATAAGCAAGCTCCTCCCTAACCTCAGTTTATGAACTTTATTTAGCCACACTACGTCAGTACTCTGATGGTTCACAATGACTGCTGGGTAAATTTTCCTCTCCACTTCCTGTGAAGTGATATATCATTGTACACTTATTCCTTTTGCTGTTTGGAGTGCCCTTGCAACTGAACATGTACTGTACACTCCCTTTGGATTTGAATCTCACAAAAGATGGCAGAGCATCTTGTGAAGTCCACTTCACAGGCCACTATAGGTTGACTGAAATGAACGTTTAGTCCTTGTCAGTAAACACTAAACAACGCTGCTAATTTGCTATGCAACAAAAAACATCAATCAGTGGTGGGTGCTGCACAGTGATACAAAAAGTAGCTCAGTGAAGATGTTATAGCTGTCTTTTATCGTGAATAAAGGGCGGTTATTGACCAATCAGCATCCAGGATCGGAACTATCTATTTTATCCAAACTTTTCCTGACCAACCACCGAACAACATCATGATGATTCTGATTGCCGCCTGGGTCTTCATTAGAAGCAGTTTAAAAACTACTAAAATAAGTGTTCCAGACATAGAACAACAACCATTTTAAGTGTTAGTTGGAGTAAAAATTTGTTTATGTTCAACTTATGCAGTCATTGGCTAGCATAATAACAACTCAAAGCAGTTTAAAATATCAACGTAACTTACCTTGGGAAATGGCTTTGTCATTTACCCACTCCTTAAACGCTGATGGGTGAGTTACTGTCAAAAGATGAGCTGTGTCCCGAATGACGCACTATGCAATTACATATACACCATGCCACGTTGTGTATGAATTTTCAAAAATGAATATCGTCCCAAATGGAAAAAAAATTTACTACACGGAAGCATTGGCCATTAAACAGCTGATAGAAGTGACGTTTCAAACGCATGCGACGTGTTGCAGTTAGCTTAAGTGCATTAGCCAACCTCTGTTCAACACAAATTTTTCAACTAATGTACATATTCACACTACGTGTGAATCTGCCAAGAACATTTGCTGATGTGATTGAAAACACCTAAGACCAGATAAGAAAAAACAGGTTTCCATTATAAATCGTGGAACACTTCCTCGTTCAGGAAAAAGGTGGATAATATGCATTATGTATGAAAAGTGCTCTGTTCTTGAGAATTTTTGACTCTTGGCCCTCACAAAGGACAAGTTATGCTGATTTTGTAGACTGAAACGCATACCATGTTTTTATTTTTTCTATTTAAAAAATCCAAAATGTAATATTGAAGATTTAGAGGGTTTAAGTGAGTGGCTGTTCTGTGAGAAGTTGCAGGAACTGCTTGCTGCAAAAGCCTGGCAATTGGTTTGTTTACTGTTTCACATTCACAAAGTCTCCTTGTGTGAAAAGCCACCGTATTGTTTTATGGCCCGCAGGGGATGTTCACGAGCTAATCTTCTGCTGGTGAGGATAATTTATTTTGTGGAAAATGTATGAGCAATGTTTAGTATGGCCACAAAATAATCAGTGGAGAAAGGTCAGTCATTATGAAATATGCTGTGATAATTTTTGCTTATCCCAGCAGATCCTCAATAATCCAAGAGAATCCAACCCATGACTGAAGGACTGTTGTTAACCAAATGAGAATGACTGTAACTCAGAGATCACTGTATCATTCGATAGATTTGCAAACAATAAACTCTTAGGCATGGAGTGATGTATATTCAAAGAAAGTCAATGTTTTAGGATAATATTTTAGTAATTGTGAAGAACTAGCTAGACTGGACATCAGTGTGTTTAGGGTAACCAACTATCACAGCTGATACATGTGTGTGTATGCATGCATATACACCGATCAGCCACAACATTAAAACCACCGTGTAGGTCCCCCTCGTGCCGCCAAAACAGCTCTGACCCGTCGAGGCATGGACTCCACAAGACCTCTGAAGGTGTCCTGTGGTATCTGGCACCAAGACGTTGACAGCAGATCCTTTAAGTCCTGTAAGTTGTGAGGTGGGGCCTCCATGGATCGGACTTGTTGGTCCAGCACATCCCATAGATGCTCAATTGGATTGAGATCTGGGGAATTTGGAGGCCAAGTCAACACCATGAACTCTTTATCATGTTCCTCAAACCATTCTTGAACAATTTTTGCAGTGTGGCAGGGCACATTATCCTGATGAAAGAGGCCACTGCTATCAGGGAATTTCATTGCCATGAAGGGGTGTACGTTGTCTACAACAATCTTTAGGTAGGTGGAACGTGTCAAAGTAACATCCACATGAATGACAGGACCCAAGGTTTCCCAGAACATTGCCCAGAGTATCAAACTGCCTCCGCCAGCCTGCCTTCTTCCCATAGTGCATCTTGCTGCCATCTCTTCCCCAGGTAAATGACACACACGCATCCGGCCGTCCACATGATCTAAAAGAAAACATCTTTCATCAGACCAGGCCACCTTCTTCCATTGCTCCATGGTCCAGTTCTGAAACTCACGTGTACTGTAGGCGCTTTCGGCAGTGGACAGGGGTCAGCATGGGCACTCTGACCGGTCTCCGGCTACACAGCCTCATGCGCAGCAAGCTGTTATGCACTGTACTGTGTGTTCTTACACCTTTCTATCTTGGCCAGCATTACGTTTTTCAGCAATTTGTGCTACAGAAGCTCCTCTGTGGGATCAGACCAGACATGCTAGCCTTCGCTTCCCACGCGCATCAGTGAGCCTTGAGCACCCATGACCCTGTTGCCGGTTCACCGGTTGTACTTCCTTGGACCACTTTTGGTAGGTACTAACCACTGCATACTGGGAACACCCCACAAGACCTGCTATTTTGGAGATGCTCTGACCCAGTCATCTAGCCATCACAATTTGGCCCTTGTCAAAGTCGTTCAGATCCTTACGCTTGCCCATCTTTCCAGCTTCCAACACAAGAAATTCAAGGACTGACTGTTCACATGCTGCCTAATATATTCCACCCATTGACAGATGTCATTGTAACGAGATAATAAATGTTATTCACTTCACCTGTCAGTGGTTTTAATGTTGTGGCTGATCAGATCAGTGTATGTATGTGTGTGGGTGTGCTTGTGCGTGTTTTAAACTTTACACAACCTTTTGGGTGGGGAGGAGATGTTTGGAGCTGTTGAGAACTTTTATTCTCCAGTGATTATTTTAGCCAACTGATGCAATTTATTGTTGTACATATCAAGCTGTTTACCCTGCAGAGCATCTGTTCTCTCTAATTAAGGGAGAGTTGTACTGTTGTTCAGTTCCCTCCTTAGACATCATCATGGGTAAGATGAGCCTGTAGCTTCCAGTACCATGATTCAGATCTCCATGGTATGACGACTGGCTATAAATGAGATCTCTTGTAGCTATGTACTAGCTCAGACTGTTTTTTTGAAAACACACCTAGAGGTGCTTAATGAGCTGTACGGGATTGTTTAGCATGAAACAGTGTGGGGGATGTACCTGTTGAATTGGGCTGACATAGAAAATATTGCCTTCGTTAGTGGAAGAGGCTCCAATGTGTTGTATCATTAAGGTAAAATTTGGGCATACTAGGTTCAGTCTCATGAAAACATATACATTTAACATTTCACCCCATATCCCCCTTCCCCTATTTCTTATTATTGTAATGCACACAATCCAGATGTTTTACTTTTTCAGTTTTATTTTGTAGCCTTATTCCCATTATTCTCAATGGTGATTCTTATTAGATTCTCATTACTGTAACATAGCAATTTTTCTACTGAACATTTTTTTTTTGTTTTTAAATGAGCAGAATAGGTAAATTACACACCCAAAAATGAGACACAAACCTAATTTTTTTATTCCTATTTTTGATATCGATATCCTTAAAGTGAGGCACTATCCACAGCTGTGATCTTGAAAAGACAGACTGTGATATTCATTAAAACATCTCTTTTTGTGTTCCGCATTAGAAAGTCATGCGGGTTTGAATTTGATTTATTTTTGGGTGAACTATTCCTTTAAATCATTCTTAAGTGTGATACAACAAGTATGACCATGATATATAAATACTTGAAAGTGTAGATTAGTAAGATTGTTTTGTAATATGGTAATGATAATTGGAGGGGGGATGTGCTTAATTGTCAAGGATAATGTGACAATGCAAAAAATCGTAAATCGACCTAAAGCCAAAAAAAAAAAAAAAAGAAAGAAAAAGAGCAAAGTCTGTGTAATAATATTATTGTATTATTTGTTTGATGTGATTTTGTCATGTGATGTGTTCTTTACAGGTTTTGTGAGATTCACCCTCTAATTTCTACCAAAGTCTTTCTAGCAAGTCAGTCCACTGTCAGCCATCTTTGGAATGCTCCCTGAAAGAGATTTCCAGTCATGACAGTGCAGCTCCTATTTACTTGAATGGGGGAACACTGAAATCTCCAAAATGGATGATCAAGATTACGATCAAAGAACATATTTCAAATCAGCAGTAAAATCTGACAATGCTGTTATCATAAATTGTGCGTAATTACCTCATATTACGGCAAAAATACAATTTTCCCATCTTGTATAACTAATTTGCATGCACGTTCTCAAGTTGATTGACAGGTGATGACTGTATCTAAAAGGTGATTGGCTCTTTTACCTGTAAGGCAGGACCTCCTTTCTACATCCGTTAACCGTTGGGCGCTTAGAGCTCCTTGGTTGGGCGTTCAAATTTCTCCCATTAATTTTAATAGAAGTGACCCATCTCTGCTAAATAGTCTCTGCTTCTACTGAATTAAAAAGCAGGTTGACAAATATCTCTTGACAGAATGGCATGGAAAGAACCATATTGTCACCATTGCTTTATTCTTTGTCATTTCTGAACTGGCCAGGCTGACACAGAATTGTATGTTAGCAATGGTAGTTAAGAATTGTGTCCTTCTATTACACATTAACGGTAACAAAAATTGTTTCCTGCATGCTACTTTTGCGTCCTCTGCCAGCAATGCGTTACACAGATTTGTTTCATTGTTTGCCCTGTAGTTTGCTGTTATTTAGGACATTAGCACCACTAAAGAGAAGAACATTTGTACCAGGGTTAAGTGTGGCAGTGTAATGATTACAGAGGTCAGGTGATTCTTAGCATTGCATGTTGTTTTCCTCTCCCCTGTCAGATGCTGTGGCGTGCGTGCTCGGGTTTGTTGGAAGAGGAGTGCAACATGCCAGACAAGTCATATTGGCTCAGCTTGGGTGAAATGGTGATTGTGCAACAAAATGCATAAGTCATTTTGTATTAGTGGTGGAGTTCTGTGAGTGTAGATTTGTGTGTGTATGTGAAGTTGCCCGGCATGCAGTGCCAGAAGGGAGATCACTTGTGACAGAGATAAAGAGAGGGGCCTCCCAGTAACAGATGCTCATACACGTTTGGCTGGAATATATATATATATATATATATATATATATATATATATATATATATATATATATATATATATATTGTGCGTTACAATCGCAACTTGTGTTGTTATCAGTTTGTGGAGTATGGTGCCCCCCAAATCACCCACTTGAAAATAAGTTGTGTTCTAAAGATGTGCTCTCTTGCATTTCTTGTTTTTTTCTGTCTTCTTTATTTCTCTTGCCTTCATTCACTCGCTCCATTACATTCATTCCTTCCCTTTTCTTCTCTGTCTCTTTTTTATCTTTCACCCTCCCACTTCTGTGTGATGTTTGACGAAATACTGAGGGTGTGTTTGTGTATGGCCATGTTTGAGTTTGTGTGATTGTTGGTTATCAGTTTAGGTTGGTTATCAGTGTAATGCAGCAACATTAGCTAGAAAGCTGCCCAAAGTTGATACCCAAATAAACATACATGAACGAAACCATTACTAAGTACCTGTGGGTTTTCATAGTGGATCAATTTGTTCCTTTTTGGAATGTAATCTCGCTACATCGTATTGGCTGAAGTAGCGATGTAGGGTGTCTGAGTGATGCTATATTACATAGTACTGTGGTTGTTTTACTACTAAAACAAAGTATGTCTCATCAAATCAGCAGTGAGTCCTCACCTTTTCGGAAGCCAATCAATCAACAACATCATGTAAAATCTCTTAAGCTTGAACCTTCTCAAAAAAGTCAAAACATTGCATTTAAATGATAATACAGATTGATTAGGTCCTACTTTTTTATATTGATGCTGCGGGTTGATTAAATATAATTTAAAATTAATATATATATATATATATATATATATTTGACGTATTAACACATTGAGTCATTTTTAAGGAAAGAAAAATATTACTGCATTTGTAAGTGTGAACATGGAAATTGCGAGTTTTAGTAGTTTAGTCAGTAGTTTTACCTGGCGCCAAATTGAAACACTGGGCTTCTCGCTTGCTTTCCGTTCGGATCATTATCTGGCGGTTCACTGACAAAGCTATAACTTTATGTGACAAAAGAGAGACTCCAGTCTGCTCAAAAATTCAAAAAGATAAATGGAAGGTGCTGTTTGGTAGGGAACATTTTTCAAATGATCAAGAATTGGTTCCAAGGCACTCTTCAGTCCTTAATTAAAACCGCCTTTATTAAGTTGGCTATTTCATATTAGAAACCATTTAAAAACTGTCAACAGTAAAAAAAGGAGAACTGTGGATTGGAAACCCACATGTATTGGTGCAACTGCCTTCTTCAGGGTACTATAACTTTATTATAACTTAATTTAAAATTCGTATTATAATTTTTATAATTTTATTTATATTTTTCTTTGAATACTCAGATGAGTCTTCTAATAGTGTCTTCTGGTTTGGGTTTAAAAGATCGTTTTCAGTGTTGAAACCTGTTGTAAGCCATTGTGCTTTATCAGATGTTTAGGGGCTGTTCAGACAGAATGTGTTCTTGAGCTAAAAAAGTTCAATGCAGCACAACAAATAGAGAACAGGACACAGGGGTCTCAAGGCATGTTTCTAAAGTTAAAGTTCTTTTTAACTTGACATGGTGTAAGGATGTTTTCACACTTGAGGCTCCTTTAAGTGGACCAAAAAGTGGATAGAGTAAAAGGATCCAGTTCTCTTTGCATTCACACTGTTTGTGACCTTGAAAGTGGGCTCAGATCTCTTTTTGGTCCACTTTACCTGTTACGGCAGTCCATTTTGCATTCACACTTTGTCGTTTGTGGAACCCAGCCCTCTTGAAAAATATAATAGTGATTGTAATAATAATTATTATAGGCTATATTTAATGTTAAGAGTACAATTAGCTCTGCATATTAAATTATGAGATTAATTAAAGATGTTTAATGCTCTTGAAAAGAGTAAGTTGCATGATTTCAGGTGTCTGTTCAACAAAACTTATTTTATTGATTTTTGCTATCAATGTAATATATTATTACATATAACATTTTGCTTTATACAGTAAGAGAGAAAACTAATGCAGTAGCACTGAATGCAGTGTATTTCTTTTTTTTTTTAAATAAAAAAATCAATATATAATCATGGTACTGTATATTAGTCATAATAACAATAAACAATAATATTGATCACAATTAATATTTGATCAACTGACTTCATCAGGTTATTTCCATTCATAGAATACAATAGTAATATATTCTTGTCTTAATTTCTTAAATTTCATGCAGCTTTTCAAGGCATCCGGTTAAACCCTCAAATATTCATTTGCACAGTACACTGACAAAAAATCTTTTAATTTGGTTTGTGTAGTTTACAATAGTTTTAATATGCTTCCCACTCTGTCATCTCCATAGAAACAGATAATATGCTCATTGCATGAGTGTTGTCTTTTCCTGAGTATGAGAACCTGTCATGTTTAGCATTATGTGAATGGGAAAAATCAAGTGAGCCCGGAGCACTTTTTGTTTATAATGCACTTTATTAGTTAACCGAACTGCAGGCTGCAAGCGAACAGCCTCCTGAGATTAATTTTGTGCTCAGTCCCCTGAAATGAACCAAGTTTGACAACACCTGAAAAGCAGGAGGCTCTTGTGCGAGATGCTGAAAAAACAGCAAGATGGTCTAAATGGTTAAAGACGTTAGTCTAGTGCATTTTTACATAAAACAACATTTGAAAAACAGCACAGATGGATGCGAAAATGTATTCCGTGTGAACGGAATAATTTATTATTTAACCACATACCATTGGAAAACTGCGGTAAGAGCAAAAACAGCCAAACAAGTTTGAAGGACCCAGTTTAAACTCCAAACTAGTAGTGCCCGCCAGGGTAGTATACAGGGCTATAATGTTCTAGGACCTGTGCTGTTTCTCAAAATTCAGTGAGTTAGCTGGTCTGAGCTCAGTGAGACAGAGCGGCTTTCCTGGCTTTATCAGAATGATAGCACGGCTCCTCCAGCCCACACAGCAATGGCAGTTACATAACGATCACTAATGTGTCCCACTGCAACTGTTCGAGTCAATCGACAGGTCCCACATTCAACCTCCACTGCTGGCCTTGTACTATGGGCAATGGTGGGCGGCATAGTCAATAACGCAAGCCTGGGCGGAAGATTGTATGGTGAAAAAAAAGCGAACATGAAAACAATGACAAAGCTTTGTAGAGAAAATTCCCAGTGAGGGTGGCTCATAGAGATTGTTCAACGTGTCATATTGAATTGGATTTTGCCTCATGTTCCAATTAATGGTACATTTTAAAATGAGAGTGTCCTACTTGAACGTGGTAGTTACAGGCAGAGGTTTGCCATCAGACAGCCATCTGTACAAACAGCCACAGATGAGCAAGAACTCGAGAGCCTCGGAGGTGACACTCTTCAAGAGTAAACGAAAAACAAAACTTAGCAGCCCAAAACTGATATGAGAATTATCATAGCTTGTTCTTAGATATTCTTGGCCTATATTTCCTCACTGCAAAAAATTATTTTCAAGGTAAGTATTTTTCTCTTGTTTTCTAAGAAAAATATCTTTTAAAACAAGATGAATTTATTTGAGAAGCGAAACTGCGTAAGATATTAAGACTTGTTCCCAGTTCCACAGCTTCCTATACGCATATTACGCAGACTGCGTAGGGCACCGTCTTACCCTAGGGGTGCACCAGAAACTCCACCGCCTGCCCTTACTCACGTTATACGATCACCTCACTCTCGCACTTTCACCTTGTACTAGCACCACACCTTGCAAATTTCACACAGCGCCTTGGCATTCTAGCTGTCAGTTTGTCCAGATACTCAGGTGACATTTCATCCCACGCTTCCTGTAGCACTTGCCATAGATGTGGCTGTCTTGTCGGGCACTTCTCACGCACCTTACAGTCTAGCTGATCCCACAAAAGCTCAGTGGGGTTAAGATCCATAACAGTCTTTTCCAATTATCTGTTTTCAATAGTTTTCTTTTAGATTTTCTGTTTCAAAAGTGGCTTTTTCTTTGCAATTCTTCCCATAAGGCCTGCACCCCTGAGTCTTCTCTTTACTGTTGTACATGAAACTGGTGTTGAGTGGGTAGAATTCAATGAAGCTGTCAGCTGAGGACATGTGAGATGTCTATTTCTCAAACTAGAGACTCTGATGTACTTATCCTCTTGTTTAGTTGTACATCTGGTCTTCCACATCTCTTTCTGTCCTTGTTAGAGCCAGTTGTCCTTTGTCTTTGAAGACTGTAGTGTACACATTTGTATGAAATCTTCAGTTTTTTGGCAATTTCAAGCATTGTATAGAGTTCATTCCTAAAACAATGATTGACTGACGAGTTTCTAGAGAAAGCTGTTTCTTTTTTGCCATTTTTGATCTAATATTACCTTAAGAAATGCCAGTCTATTGCATACTGTGGCAACTCAAAAACAAACACAAATACAATGTTAAGCTTCATTTAACAAACCAAATAAATTTCAGCAGTGTTTGATATAATGGCAAGTGTTTTTCTATTACCAAATTAGCAATTTAGCATGATTACTCAAGGATAAGATGTTGGAGTGATGGCTGCTGGAAATGGGGCCTGTCAAGATTTGATCAGAAATGACTTCAAATAGTTATGGTGCTGTTTTTTACACCAGTAATGTCATGACTATACTTTGTGATCAGTTGAATGCCACTTTGGTGAATTAAAGTACCAATTTCCTTCCCAAACATCAAAATCTGTACATTATTCCAAACTTTTTGTCGCCAGAGAATATATCTTGAAGTTAGCTTATACATGTTTGAAACAAGAAAAACTGTTTTTCAATGGGGTAAGAAAAATAAGCTTAGTTCAAGATTGATATAACCATTTGTTTTTACCCCTTTTGCAAACAGTTTTATGTGTTTTTGTTTCAAGCACGTATAAGCATGTATAAGCTTAATTCAAGTCTTAATATCTTACACAGTAAATTAATCTTGTTTAAAGGACATTTAGACATTTAAAGTATATTTTTATAGGAAAACAAGACAAAAATACTTGCCTTGAACAAACAGACAACAGTAAAATCATAAACCTGGATTAATTAACTGTGACAAACTCAATTTCTTAAGAATTAACTACCTCATCAGCCCTTTAATCTCACCGAGGAATCTGTCTTTCTGGCCTTTTCTGACCAACACTTTTTTTCCCCTTCAGCTGAAAGATGAAAGCTATCAGATACACTTGCAAGGGATTGAAAGTGAGTTGTGAATAAGGAGAAGAAACGTGAGGTGAAAGGGATCAATGTCTCAGATGGTATGACAGACCCATTTAACTGATACTGTCAGATTCTTAATTAAATGTTTTGGGAGACAAGGCTGAGGGAGCTCTCAATTAATGAATAGACTGAGTGTCTTTGGAATAAACAATCACATAGGTTGGCTACAGCACATAACATCCCATATTAGCCCTTTGACTTGTAAATTTACATCAGGGAAATATGAAAGGTTCTTGGCAATTTACCCTGTGCTGGGATATCCATGCTCATCATTTGGTGATGCATTAAGCATATCATCAATACAGAGTGCAACAGTAGGGTTTCAGATGTAAAAATCCCATTCATTTTTTATTTTATTTTATTTATTGTTTTATAGAGGAAAGGATTTTTTAGTAATGATGTTTAAACATGTTTTAATACAGACCTATGAGCTCTGACATAAGAGATAGTATATGCTTCTTTAGAATCCAAATATCAGTGTGTTTTTAACATTTTAACATAAAACAAAATGTGTTTAATTTCTGAATTACCTGTAAAGAACTGTACTATCCATAATCCTAAAGAAGTATACTCAAAAATATTTTAGCCATTTTTGGATTTACGCATTTCAATTTCATAACAAAATTTCATCAAATTGAAATTGTGTAATGTTTAAAAAAGAATTAATAAAACGTAAAACATTTTTTTATTTCTTTATTTTATTAAAGAATACTCAGTTCAATTTGATAGAATTTTGTTATAAATTGAAATGCATAAATCTTAAAATTATTTTTTTGAGTACACCTGAGCATCAGAGAAGTCACTGTTACCACAGAAACGGGAATCACAGCAAAAAAACAGATGACGTCATCAAGTCAGCCTCCCTACACTCTCAAACCACTTATATATTTGTATATGTTTGAATTTTTATATAATATGTTTTACATTGTAATGTCGTTTCTGATTTTATTACATTACATCAATGCTTCATAGAATGAGTAGTGCATTGCCTCAAAAGATGTTAAGGACAAGGCTTATATATGTCCACATACTCATTGCAGCTAAATATGGTTGTCAGTTCACCTTTATTTTGCTTAATCCTGTTGCTATGGTTATCACTTGTCAGTCATTGTAATTGCGGGAGTGACTAAATTTTAATTTCATGTGTGTATGGAATACAGTAGAGGATTCACTCCTGCACATAAATGCGGTTGTCACTCCCGAAACTTTGTAGTGTATGTGGCCTATATTGGAATTTTTCTTTTTCTTTTGGGGCGGGGGGGGGTTTCAATGGCTTAGGAGAAAATGAATGGGAAAAATACTTCTGGAACCAAGGCTGTATTACAAGTAGGTGTTTACTGTTGTGCTCTATAGATTTAGTTTGTTAGAGCAAGCTAGATCTTAGAGCATAACATATAAAAAGGGGATCTTATGGCAATTGATATATTTCACTTCACATACTTAAATCCTTAGTTAGTGATTATGAGATTGCATTTAAATGTTTGTGTTCAACTGTATATTAACATTAACCCTCAGCGGTCCCACTTTCCTCACAAATGAAGATCAAGTGTAATAGCATTTAAGGCCACATTTAATAGTTTTTTTGCATTGTATGATGCAAGGTTCACTTCATTGATTTGAAGCCAAACAGTGACCATATTACAGTTAATGAAAGGCATGAAGAGAGAGAATTCTGTTGCATACATTGACAAACCTGACGGATAGCAGGTTAGAGCCATGGAGCAGAGGGGAGGCTTATACCAGTTGGTGATCATGAATAAAAGAAAAGCTTCCTCATCTTTAATGCTTTATATACAATTTTCATAAATCTTTGCAGTTCTGTGTCTTCTCTTAAACAAGACAACAAAAACTTTGTTGTTGAAAATTTTTCGTTCCGTTTATTTATGTTTGTGCTGCTATTTTTCTTTGCCCTGCTTTAGTTGGTTGTTGTTGTTTGTGTCTCAGAGGTGCATGGCAGAGGCAAGGTTCTAATTTAGTTGCTGGGCAACATGCCAAATGGGAAACTCTTGGGCATGATGCCTCGTGTTGAGGCCCTCCCTGATATCTTTTGCGGGGCTGCAGTGTTAGAATCTATGCAAGCGAATGCCGCCAGCTGACCACTGCAGTTTTTTGTTGGCTGAAGAAGCCAGTCTGTATTCGTCCTCTCAATAACAAAGCAGTTATGCTACAAAACATGATTTAAAAGGTACAATTGCAATATTTAGTGGCCGACCGAGATTAGATTTTTACTGGCTGATGCCCAGGGTAGGAAGGGTTACTTTTAAAATGTATTCCACTACAGATTACAGAATACATGCTGTAAAATGTAATTTGAAACATATTCTGTTAGATTACACAAGGTCAGTAACATATTCTAAATACTTTGGATTACTTCTTCAGCACTGGTAGATTTTGTTCACTTGTTTTGACAAGAAAAACTCTGCCAGTACAGAAGACAAAATACACGTTAAAAATAAATTCTCTGAAAAACCTAAATATCTTATGCAGTGTTGTTTCTAAAACAAGATCAATCTAATTGATCTTGTTTTAAGGATTTTTAGATATTTTTACAGAAAAACAATACAAAAATTATTATCAAGAATACGATTTTTGCCCTAATATCAAAGGTCTTTTGAAAAGAAATTATCAAAAGAAATTATGATCCAACATGAATTTTCTTGATAAAAAAAAATACGATCATGCATGTAAAATGGCTAGAAATAGCATTTTAGTTTAGCGTAAAGCTGACAGTTTACACAAGGTTTATTTCGATTTCTTCTGCTCCAGACTTACTTCAAACTTACTTCTCTGTCTGCTCGTATGAATGTAACACATAAGAAAGTGTTTCACTGCTGTTCAAATGCACTTTGGATCACACCATTTATATGTATAAATGTTTTCCATCTGAAAGGACTAACTATTAAATGAAACAAATGACAATAAAATGCAAAGTAATCAAAATACTTTTTGAATGTAACTGTATTCTAATTACCAATGATTTAAATTGTAACTGTAGTGGAATACAGTTATTTATATTTTGTATTTTAAATACGTAATCCCAGTACATGTATTCCATTACTCCCCAACACTGCCGATGCAGATACTGAAATCTAGCGACCTGGATATCTGCCTCTAATCTAAAGCAGAATTGTGATGTGTGAGCAAAAATGTTTATCGGAGATCAGATTGCTGACCTCAAGCTATTGTGGATGCTATGATGGATGCAAAAAATACTATGTCATGCCTTCTCAACATCTGGTGATGACGTACACTGTCACTTTACAGTATGGTCGAATAGCTTGTTTGGGTAGTCGAGAAGGGTGTGGCGTTCACACATTGTTCTCTTCAGTGAACACTGTAATCTCCACAGTGACAATATTTCCAAAGTTAGCAGAGTGATGAATGGAATGTTTTTATTTTTCCACATTTCTTCATGTGATCAGTCACCACTTACCTCTTGTGGTCTTTGGGGGAAGTTTTGTATCTATCTTAGCTCTGTCATGGAAACTGTCATGATCTTTTTCCATACATTGTGACACACCCAACATATTCATAGTATTGAGGCTGTGGACAGCACAGGGAGGGTAAAACAGGTCAGAAATGCAATTGTCTCCAAAACCCACACACTTACTCTGCATACAAGAACTCTTAGTTTTCAAGACATGTGAGCCCAAGTCAGAGAGGAGTGGAAGAAGGAGTCTTTGTAGATAGAGCTCTCTTTCCCAACTTTTTCCACTGCTGTGTAAGGCAAACTGTTAATGGGGTTAAGCATGTGACATCCAGCATAGCAGAATGTGGTAAGATACGCCTAGTGCTAGACAAGAAATTTGTGTTTTCAGTCTCCATCACAACTGAAAAAAGAGGTTTTACAAGAAATTCCATTATCCTATTTAAAAAAAGCAACTTTATGGTTCCCGAATATTGTGTGTTTGTGCAGAAAGTTGCTAAGTGGTTATACTTGTTCTACCTGCATATGTTAGCATCTTGTGACATACATTTTTATTAGGGGACACATTTCACAAAAAGGCATCTTGTTCTCTGCCAGATGGCTTATTTCAGACATCTAAGGATTCCTAACCTCTCCTCTGAATTTGTGGAACCATTTTCAATTTGTTGTAGTGCAAATTTTGACATTCGTAGTTTGATCTTATGCAGTGTGCCAGAAGATGGACTGCTTTTAATTGAAATTACGGGGTCATTGGCTGACATTGGTTGGAGCTCTCTGGTCGAGCTCCTATCAGCCAATTTCCTTGCAGATGTCAAAGATAACCCCAAGATGGGTGGCAGCTGGCCTTCAACTGAACAAGCAGAGGGCCTTTACTACATCAAAACAGCCTAGACCTCTTCTGACAGTTAATGTGAAGCTTTCTAGTTGCTAAGCCATCATGTCAAGCCAACCTTTCAATTAAATGCATATTAGACTATTTTAAATGTGTACGTTTCCGAAAAACAAAAGATTAGAAATTAATATTATACAACACAAAGATTCATATAAATAATAACTTTAGATTAAACGTGGTGCATCTAATACCATTTTTGCATGTTTTTCACCTGGTTAACGATATAACAGGTAAGAAAAACCCCAAAACAAATAAACTTGCATTGAAGGAAGGACCCAAGCCACATATAGCCATCAGATGTGGGGGATTTAGGGGGGAGTGTTGACTTGGGCCACGCTAGCAACCACATAGCAATGCGCCATAAACCACAGATAACACCTTAGCAACACCCTAACATTGTGGCGTCGAGTTTTTCATGGGCAGGTATGACTCACATTTTCTTCAGAAAATCGAATACATTTTTTCAAAAAATCGAATAAATTACTAGATGTGTATATATTTATGCTTTTGTGTTGAGTTTACTCATTGGGGTTTTATTATTAGGGCTTGCAGCATAATTTTCATCTTGACAGTTTGTAATAAAATCCACAGTAAAGATGATCCTCAGAAAGAAAAGGATCATGTTTTGATCCAGAGCTTTCATTGTGCGAAAGTCTTACAAACTTTCAGCAGAGTGGCAGGCAAAATATCTTTTGTGGTGTTGTGTGTGATAGTGGGGTGTGCATTTTGTGCGTTGTCCATTGAGAGCAAGTCTGAAGCGTTTTTATGTAGCTAGGCCAGTTGAATGGAACAAAAGAAAACTCACAAGGGTGTGTGTCTGTCTGAGAGACACACAGCCATTCGCTGACTGTTGACATTTGATTTAGAAAGCCTCTGTCGATGTCAAATAATTGGTAGCATAAAGCCTGATAAGGAGCTGCCTAGTGCTGAAGATAACCGTACAAAGATTATTGTATTTTAGTTTAGTCTTCTTTTTTTCCTTCAGAGCAGAAGGCTTAACAAGGAAAGAAAGTGACATCTGTAGATATTGTCAAGACTCCATCCACTTGGGCCCAAACAAAACCAATGGATTCAGAGAAGCTCACCAAAGAAAAACTGAAAGGTGGAGTTCAGGGAGCGGTAGGGTGGCACATGACATTCATTCCTGTTATTGGCAGAACTGTTGATGTTAACTGAGCGACATTGATTGCACAGACAAATCCTAGGCAGTGTTGCAATATTTTAAGACATGTTTATGCTGGTATAATTTTTACAAGCTGCAGTGGTCTTGAACTTGCATTTAATATTAGCCATCCGCTGCCGTACCGCTGCCGTGATGCCACTCTGCCTGTAGAGAATCACTAAAAACTTGACTCTCTTATGAAGCGGTTTTGCCCATTAGTGGTGCTCATTTATGAACACTGCATCAGTGTCCTCATTAAAAAACATGATTGCACTACATTAAGTGATTAAAATGACTCTGGGACTTGTTCAGCAGTGTTTCTTGGATAACCAGCAAGTTACTCTGGGCTGGCTGGGATTATATACTCAACTATTTACATTTATGCATTTGTCAGACGCTTTTATCCAAAGCAACTTACAGTGCCCTGATTATAGAGACAATCCCCCTGGAGCAACTTGGAGTGGCTGTGGGTATTGAACCAACAACCTTCTGCTTATCAGTTCAGTGCTTTAGTCCACTACACCACCACCACTCCTCATTTATTGTCAATGATAAATGGTAGTAATTAGTGTTTGCTTTTTAAAGCGAATCGGTTATTATGCTAATAGTTACTATGATGTTGGATAGATACATTTACAATGACAGCACTTTTCAGTGAAAAAGCGACCAGAGGTCATTGATTTTCAATGAGAGTTGGTGATTGGGGGCAATGTGAACGATAGAGACCATTGGTGATGTGATAATGTTGTACAGAGTTCAACTTTTAGCATCTACACAGTGGCTACTACCAATGCAGACATTGGAGTTCAAGTGATCCAATTCATGATAAAGTTGGAAACTGCAGTCGAGTAGGAGTGCCAACAAGCAACCAACTAGCACTGTTACCATACCAAAATATCAGTAGTCTGTACCAATACCAGAGAAATTTCACAATTCGCAATATCATTTGATAACACGGCTAAATCTAAAATAACAAATTTCTTAGTCAAGTAAATATTATTTCAAGTTCTCAAGCAATTTTTTATGACAAGTAAACAGCCAGTAATAATATAAGAAAAAAGTAACAAATTACAAGCAATAGAACATCCCTATTGACATAAAGCACTTGACATCCCTATTCAACCAGCAGTATATCAACTTGGCAACCTTTAGCAATTTAATCGGTCAGTGTGAACGCCCCTTTAATCTTGAAATAAACGTCACACAACTTTTAAAAAGTTTTGTTTGACAAGGTCATGTTTGTATTCCTTTCTCAGTATTCCAACCACGGAGTTTCATTTTGCGTGAATCAGAATGTTGTAATTTGTAGTTGTAATTTGTCTGTCCATCTGTTCATTAGTACTTTACAATTCACCAAATAATTATTATCATTTCTTTCATGCCTTCTTCACGTGAAACCACATAAATCATGCTGACACAACCATTCACACGCAAAATCACTCTTAGGCATCTGGATGTCATTCCAAAGCTTTGACTGAACTCTGGTTGCCTGGCTTCACTTCTTGAAGACCTCATCCATGATCTTAATCCTACTTTCTGATAAAAGAGCACAGGCCACATAGTGAACACTGCTGCTCATTAACACAGCACACTAATTAAACAACCTGGAATCGTGCATCTGCTGTTGCATTTCAGAGCACTTCACTTCAAAGTGCTCAAGGTGAGATGGCACAATGTCAAGCTGTTAGAAAAGTGCCTGTGACGAGGAGGATGATGGGGCTGGGCCGTGAGGACATGTGCCTGGCCCTGAATCGGGCTGATTAGCCGGGAGGGAGATAAAGACGAGCCGGAGGTGCCAGTTTGGGAGAGAGAGAGCCACATGTGGCCACTGTGTGTGTGTGTCTATGTGTTTGTGTTTAAGTTTATTCGGTTCCCACCTCCTCCTTGCCCACCTTACCCCGTTACAGTGCCACACAGCAAAGTGGGTCATGTTGGTTTATCCTTCTTGGCAAAATGTGTTAGTCAGCTCACATATGTCAGTACAAGCTTATTACCCAATAGTTTTGATGAGATTGGCCCTTTAACTTGGAGTTTGTTCTTGATCTGAATACTTCCTCAAGTGCCGTAATGCACAAAAAAATTGCAGCTGTCAGCTTGTGTTTGAGATCCTGTAGCTGCTGATGGTTTCACTATGCACAACAGACAGTTTCAATTCCCATTGTATCATTTGTTAAACAATGGGGTAGATGCCTTTTATCTGTTCTTTCTTGCTGAGTCTTGTTGCTTGTGTGTGGTTGTTTAAAAGTGGAGTGGGGGTATTTTAAAGCTTGACTTCCTCTCAGCCCTTGTACAATGTGAATGTCAGCATGTGTTTTGATTGTTTTTGTTTAATGAATCTGAATTTCATCTAGTTTACCTGGCAATTTTCAGCAACAAGTACATATCAAGAAGGCTCACTCTCAACGTAAAGGTCACAAGAGTGACAAGATTTTAATTCAGTAAGAGCATCCAGGACCTAATGCTGGGCCTCGGACTCAGATAAACTTGTGGAG
Source organism: Myxocyprinus asiaticus (assembly GCF_019703515.2). Taxonomy (NCBI): domain Eukaryota; kingdom Metazoa; phylum Chordata; class Actinopteri; order Cypriniformes; family Catostomidae; genus Myxocyprinus; species Myxocyprinus asiaticus. The sequence continues at coordinate 9,653,222 of NC_059380.1, forward strand.
CGTGTCAATAGAATGAATATGGTTGATAAATATGGCTGTGGAACAAGAAATATCACCCAAAATTCCACCTACACTAATGCAATGTGGCATTTCTTTCCTAATGCAGCTAATTTTTCTAATATTTTTAGGAATGTTTCCTTTTACTGTTTCGCTGACTATATTTTGAAGGTCTGTAGATAGTATTTACACCCCCCTCACACACACACATACACACACACACACACAGTCTTTTGGGAGTGGCTCAGAATGACAGGCACCAGAACTAACAGTCATTTCTCTCAGACCAGTTCAAAACAAAGGGGGGAGGGTAGAGAGAGAGAGATAGTGGAAAAGGGAACTAGAAACACAAGAGGAAGAGAATCACTGTCACAATGAAACCAATGGAATGTGCTTTGTGTCTCAGGCTGTTGATATTTGATGACTAGTTTGGATCGGCAGATTTCTGCTTGTCTTTGCATTTAGCTGGAGTCTGGTCTGCAAGACAGGATTGGAATGCCAGGAATTAGAGCAATTTTTTGGGTCTGCAGAGCTTAACTCTTAGGACAACAAAACAAACACTCACACACAAGTCAGTGCAGTCCCAACTGTATTATTTCAATTGTAACATCTGCTGTGACCCAGGTCGGGAACATTTCAGATCTTGAGGAATGTGCGATATTTGTACCATGTACTAATCCTCTTTACTAGGGATGTCCTGATACCATTTGTTTTTGAGAACGAGTACCAGTACCGATACTTCATTTTTGGTACTCGCCGATACCAAGTCCAATACCTGTTTTGTTTTTTTTTGTTTTTCTATAATCCTTATCATCAGTTTATTTCGATTTTATCATCAAAATGATGTTTAAATAAAATAATTACAACTTTAATCAAATGAAAATATTGGTAACAATTAATTTTCATCATAATAGTGTAGTATTTATCAAATTAAGTGCTTATATACAGAACCTCACAGCACAATCCAAACTATAACATTGGAGTTATCTTTTGTCAAAGTGCTGCATAACAGAGCATCACAGATGTTAGATACAGCTTAAGTATTATACAATTTCTACTGATTTATTATTTTTAGTAGTAGTAGTAGTAGTAGTAGTAGTAGAAGTATTACAGTGAATATTACATAACTTTACAGTAGTGATATATTTCTGTCATACTTTTTTCTTATAAATTTAGCTTTTATTTTGACAGAGCTTTTATTTTGAAGTGTTTCTGTGTTGTTTGACCAAGGAGCTCTGATGATATGACTGCAGTTTCCCACTCTGGAAAAACCGGTTGCTAAGTGACTCAAACTGATTATTAAACTGCAAAACGCTGCTATTTAATTAAATAAGTATGTGCTCTGTATGTACCTCGCACTACAATGTGAATTTGCAATCTGTTTACTGTCATCGGCTACAAACAGATTGCACAACGCTCATGATGGTGTTTTCCCTGTATGAGCCTTGGAGGAGCCTTAAAAGGTATGAGCAGCCGGCGTTAGCACAACACTGTCTTCACACATTCACAAGCGCTCACATTTGAATTACATACAAACTATATTTTTATCTCATTAAATCGCAGCTTTTGCAGTTAAATAATTTCACTAGGGCATAACGTGGTTCTAATTTGTGGGATGAATGTTTACGTAATGACATTCGTATGTCAGATGGTATCGGTTTTTGGTATCTGACCATTTTTACGAATACGAGTATGTAAGGACTTTTAATCAGCCAATTCAATGCTTTACAACTTCACAAACTCATCAGCTTCACAGGCACGTAGTCACTTAAACTCATTAGCTTCACAGGCATGTAGTAACTTAAACACATCAGCTTCACAAACATAACAAATTAAACGTAACAGCTTCAGGAGCACCGTGGCCTTCCTTGTGCCAGAATCTCTCTCTCTGCTGGTGGCGAGGCTGCTTATATGCCGCTCTCCCCATGCTCACTGGAATTAGAAACAGGTGTTAAACATAATCTAGCTCAGGTGCAAGCACCCTTACCGCTTTCTCTCTCTCCAGACGGACGCTTGACCACGCCCCCGCTGCCACATATCCCCACCTCCCGACTCAGGCCGGGGAGACATCCGGCCTGTCTTCCACTCCCCCCCCATTCCTGGAAAGGATGTCGGCGACAGCCATCTGCGCTCCCGGTCTGTGGACCACCTTAAACTTAAACGGCTGAAGAGCCAGATACCAACGGGTGATCCGCACGTTGACACTGCTTCGTCCACTGGACCGGGTCTGGAGCTCCCTTTTTAATGAGATCAGTTAGCGGGCTGGTGACATCTGAATAATTAGGCACGAATCTCCTATAATAGCCAGCCAGCCCCAGGAACTGTTTCACCCCCTTTTTGGTCTTGGTCCTCGGGCAGGTCGCAATCACTGCAGTCTTGTCAATTTGGGGATGCACCTGCCTGTGGCCCAAGTAGAACCCCAAATACCGTACCTCCACCCTTCCAATCATGCACTTCTTGGGGTTTGCTGTGAGTCCCGCAGCGATCTCAGAACCGCCCTCAAATGCTGCATGTGCCGCAGCCTATCATTACTGTAAATGATGATGTCATCTAAATAGGCAGCGGTGGACGCTGAAACGTAGCCGGAACCCCAAACAAACCGAATGGAAGCGTCACAAATTGGTGTAATCCAAACGGTGTGGAGAAGGCCGTTTTTTCACAGGAAATTGGTGTCAAGGGGATCTGCCAATGACCCTTTGTCAAATCCAGTGTCGAATAAAATCAAGCAGTGCCCAACCGATCGAGCAACTTATCAACGTGAGGCATTGGGTATGCATCATATTTAGACACCACATTGACTTTTCTATAATCCACACAGAACCATACAGACCCGTCGCTCTTAGGAACTAGAACAACAGGGCTGGACCAATCACTGTGGGATTCCTCTATTAACCCCATATCGAGCATTGCATCCAATTCTTCCCAGACAATTTTCTTTTTGTCCTCGGGCAATCAGTAGGGATGGCTACGTATCACCACCCCTGGCTCGGTCTCGATGTGGTGCTGGATGAAGTTTGTATGACCCGGTAGATGGGAAAACACGTCTGCAAACTCCTGTTGCAATTTGGCAACCTCTGCAAGTTGATACGGTGAGAGGTGGTCTCTGCAAGTGACCGGGGAGAAACGGTTGTGTTTTGTATTCACCTACGGCCCGAGCTCCGCCCTCTCCGGAACTACCGTAGCCAACGTCACAGGGACCTCCTCCCTCTACAATTTCAGGAGGTTGAGGTGATATATTTGACGTGTGCCCCCTCTATCCGCCACGCATTCACTGCATCGGCGGACACTTCCACCTGAGGGGGAGAGTGGCGGGGCACTGTTGCTGCTATGGGTGATGCAACACCCTGCACGCGGGGAACTGGCTTCGGTGGCGGGACTCTTTGCCTCCACGTGGCAGGAACGGGCTCTGGGAGAGAGCAGAGTGAAAGAAGAGGGGAGGGGGAAGAGAACGGGGAAAACACGGGGGGAGGGGAGAGAGAGTGGGAGGGCTCTTCCACCCCTGGGTACACTGCCATATGGTCCTCAACCAATCGAACAGCCTCATCCAGCGATGCCGGGTGGTGGCACTGGACCCATTCCGCCATTCCTCGCGGTAGCCTATGGATGAGCTGCTCCAGTACCACCTGATCGATTACTTCCTTGACGTCGCAATCCCCTGCCAGCAGCCATCTCCGACAGGCGTCTCGGAGCTGTTGGTTGAAGGCAAATTTCATCAACTGGAAGAGCTGGCAGGGATTGTTGATAGGACTGGTGTAAGCCAGCGAGGGATTTGAGGATCTCTGCCAACTGGGAGGACTCCATGGGGCGTACTTCAAGATCCCGGGTTTCGGCACCTGTGTAACACAGCTTCACAAACAGAAGGGAAGGAGAACACAGGGAAGTGGGTTTTTCCAGGCTCAGGTAGGACTTTTAATCGGCCACTTCAATGCTTTACAACTTCACAAACTCATCAGCTTCACAGGCATGTAGTAACTTAAACACATCAGCTTCACAAACATAACAGATTAAATGTAACGGCTTCAGGAGCACAATGGCCTTCCTTGTGCCAGACTCCTCCTCTCTCTGCTGGTGGTGAGGCTGCTTATATGCCGCTCTCCCCGTGCTCACTGGAATTAGAAACAGGTGTTAAACATAATCTAGCTTGGGTGCATGCACCCTTACCACTTTCTCTCTCTCCGGACGGACGCTTGACCACGCCCCCGCTGCCACAGAGAGTACATGAGCGTGGAATCGGTATCAGGACTTCTCTACTCTTTTCTAAGTAGTGCAGCATCCTTACTGGCTATCAGTATGTTAGAGTGCAGTACTTGACAGCCATGGTGATTAAAAGCACCACCACACTGTAAAAAAGGAATTGTTGAGCCAAGTTTATAAAATGAATGCAACATGATGCAGTTTTCTTAATAACAGGTCTTAATAACTGTCCTCAGTACCATTACTTTGTTTAATCATTTTGAATTTGTTCACTTAATGCAAAATTTCTTGTTGAGAGAACTACTAATTTCTTGTTCAGCCAACTATCAATTCGTAATACAAGAACTTTCATTTTGTGACCATTTCAATCTCATGAATGGTTTTAAATTACTTTAACATTAAGTTAAACACAGTCTTTGCCTCTGAAAAAAGTAATGTCTTGCAAGTACAATATTTTGACATACTGTAGACATACAATAAACCTCAAACCGTAATGCACAATCCTCAATAAAGTGGCAATCAACAAACCTCATAAAGTTAAAAGATGAGCTCTTAACATCACCACACAACATTTAACTAACAGTGGCAACAAAAAACAACAATAACAGCATTAACAAAGTCATAAAACAGCGAAAGATAAGCCTATAAGACTAATCATATAATTTATTCGTGTTGCAATGCATGCTGGGAACTCTCAATTCAGCAACATTGTTAAATATGAAATTGTTAATGGAGAAAACTGTTAAACTAGTTGGGACAACGTTTAGGGGGAATATTGTTAATCTGTGTTTTTATGTTCAAAGTAATTCACATTTCATGTTATCTGTGACTCCACCATATGCTGGATAAAGTTTAATTTTTTACAGTGAGCGTTCTTCTTACTTGTCCATTGTGTGCAAAATGTGTGTTTACATTTTGACGTCAAAAGCAAAAGTGGCCCCATGATTTCAGGTCTCATGTAAACACTGTTTTCTTGCATTGTCTGATTTTTTTTAATACGCAGATTTTTATAGTTATCACCATACTGGTGTGCATGTAAACACGCTCAGTGATAAAACTTATTATAATGACATTGACTCAGAATTCACTAAAACATGAAAATGTTTGTCCATTATCCATTGACGATGCTTTTGGTAGATTTTGGAACTCCCACACATGCAAAAAAACACTTCAAAAACAAATGGGCCATGTGGACAGATACAGGTAGATGTTGATGATCTCATAATAGGCAAATACAGACTGATTAATCAGCCTGAAGATACACATTGGTCTATCACTATAAAGAAATATGCAGAGACCACAAAGCCATGTTTATGTTGAGTAGCACAAATGTATCTAGAAGACCAAAAACAACTGCATGTTTGCACACAGAAACACATGCACACAACCGATTTAATCCCACATATTTTCTGAGTCACATGCATTCGCATGTTGAACAAACAGAAATGTTGGCCCGCTCATTCAGAGTTAGTCTTTTAGAGGCTGAGGGGACACCAGTAGAGCCATGAGTCATACTATAATTAACCCAGCGCACAGTCAGTAATTCAGGGATACCCCTCCCTGTACACCCATCTTCCTTTTATTAATAGCTCAGTTCCAGCCCCTGGATATACCCTAATTTCCCTGACTCCAGTACAGGTGATAAGCCTGCCTTTGACCTTCTTTCTAGGCCCTTGCTTAGACCAGAGGCAATGCTCGCTTTTTATGGACTGGTTGTTTGTTGTCGTGGTGGAGTGTCCTGTGTTTGTGTTTTGGTTTTCATATGTTTTGGTAAGTCCAGGTTTAATAAAACGAAAGCTTGGTGTTACTGACGGTCTGTGCTCTGGGTAAGCTTTACCAGAATTTACATTTCTAATAAACCATTTGCATGATTGACTGTGGAGTAACTGCACTGTTGTTGATATGTTTCACAATGACTTGTTAAAGAGTCATGAGGTGTTAGAAACTGTCCTCTCTTCTCTTTGCAGAAAGAGCTTTGCTTTCTTATACATCCTCTCTTTGCTCATTTGGTTTTCTCGGCTTTGGTGACTGAAGTATTGAACAAATAGGTACTTGACCAGGGGCAGATGCAACGATTTGGGATGGCTGCCTGATCCTTCCCCCACAGCATTCACACTAAGCAACTATTGTCTGTAAAGATTTAGTATTTCTTACCATTAAAACTTACCTCGGCAGCGGAGTGGAAAACTCAAGTGATCACAGATTTAATTTCAGTGAATAGGATTATAGTCAGAGCGTACTTGCCCTGAGGAGTATCCTGTCCTGTCTTCTTCTGAAACAAACCACACTCCCACGTCCAGGCCTGATGCAGGTCTCAAGCCTCATGAATTTGGCAGGATGCGGCACCACTGGATTCCAGGAGTTGTCGATCAACACTGCTGTTCCCCTCCTCCTCCCCCAAAGCACCAAGTATAGATCTCTGCAGAACAGTAATGGGTGTTTTCAAATCTGTGGGTGTTTTCAAACCGGGATAAGCATTTCTAAACTATCCAATGAAAGTAGGGAATCTCAGTGTAGAAATCAGTGGGCGTTTCCAAACCAGGATGGGCGTTTCTAAATGAACCAATGAAAGTAGGGAATCTCAATGGTTTGAAAACACCCACTGATCGGGAAAAGCCCATTTTTGTTCTGCAGAGATATAAGTTTCCAAAGCACAGCTCCTTTTCTTCTACCACTTGTGTGGTGTATGCACAAAAGAGTATGTCACTTACAGACCCACCACAGTGGTGACCAAAACATGGGTGCTCACAAACTTTATAATTTCTGCTTCCCTTTGCAGAATGGTGCTTATTTTCCTGAGGCCTGTTTTCTGCCATTCAGCCTTGTTTGTTCTACCACCAGATGGGGAATCCAGAGGGACCTTTGGCTCAGGTTCTGTTATGTCTGCGCGTCTGGGAGAAAAACAAGACCATTGTGTTTGCCATCTTCTGAGAGCCTCTTAGTCTAGCGCTTGTGCTGTTGTTGTATTTCAGTAAAAATTAATTCATTTGCTTTTAAAAGACCACTGAATTCTGTGTAGAATTCTCCACAGGGGCTGGCAAATGGACTTTATATCTCCAGCAAAAGACCAACATATTTCAGACTCTAATGACAATTGTAATAGGGTTCATTACCGCTTAATGCTTATAATAATTATGCATGATTTTGTTTTTCTTTTCACAGCGTTTGCCTCTCTTCTCCCTCAAATAAGAGCATAACCCATCATTAGGAAGTTCCATCACTGGTGTGTGTGGGTTAAACATTTACACGACATGAATGATATACTGTGAAACCAGCAAAGTTGTTTGTTGCAACGATTCTCTCCTAAGTGATGCGGGCAGAGCAGAGTTTCATGTTGGAGAAACAGTTGGCACATTTCACTTGTTTGCACCTGTATGCAATCTGTCTCGCCCCTCCACCCCCAGGCCTTTTGGCTGGTTTTATTTTTCTTTTCTCTTCCATGTTTAATTTGTGTCTTCATTCTTTTCTTTTGCTCCTGTGGCATGATAACTCCTGCTACCACACTCTGCTAATGGTGGGTTTAATTGCATTTTACCAACCTTGTTGTTTACACATAGATTTGGTACATTGCTTGCTATCTGTGCGAGCGCACAATGTTTAGCAGCTGAATGAGTTCAGCATGTTGCTCATGATATGAAAAGAGCAAAAGAATAACAGCGTACTCTTTCTGCATTTTGAATATTTTAATAATGCAATTGCACATGCTTTTCCTTCTATCCGCTGCCTCCTTTTTCTGACAGACTGTAGGAGTTTCTGAGATTGTGTTCGGGATTTCCTACTTCCTTTGGATCACATAACTGCAGACAGGGTGTGGCCTTCTTCAGGCAGCCAGGCTGTGTGCCTCAATGTCCTTGTGTCAAAGGCATGAGCCTGCCAGTGAATGAGTCAGTGTTCATGCCAACCCCCCCACCCAACTGCACAATGACACAAACACACACAGTATGCACACATGGGTGAGACATGGGTGTGACTTTTCTTCCCACCTGGTCTAATGCACATAAACAGCAGGTTGTCCATTTCTAGTAAAGGAAAAATATATTCTTAACATTTTCTGAACAAAAAAGTGATGCTTGTCCATGCAAAACACGCTGCACAACGCCAGGGTTTTATAGGTTGTTGCTAGTGTGTTCTGGGTCATTGTTGGGTGCTTGCTTAACGGCCCAAGTCAAAAGTGTCTATAGCTGGGTTTTTTATCCAAATGTTTAGCATTATTTAAGCACATTTCTAAAAATTCAACTAAAGATGATGCGACTCATTACGTTTTTCTATCCACTAAATCATGCGCATTATATTAAGGGAGCAGGCTTTGTCATGATGGATTAATTGAATGACCTCCATGCTTCGGAGAGAGTTGTACTTGCTGCAGCTCTCCCTGAGAGCAATTGTATGTCGGAGCAATTGTACAATGTCTTATTTAAAGCTGCTTCTCCAGGAGATGCAGCAGAATGAGTGTAATATTGCATATGAGGGCTAAAATGGCTGCTATGCCCACATGCCACAAAACTCTGCATACATGGCAGCAAGACCCACTTTAATGATCAGCTGTGGGTTAAACACTTCGGAATGTCAAAGGCTGTGTTAAAGAATTGTGTGCCAAGGTCTGACCTTTCATTGAGTCATGTCACAACAAGCTATCACACACTCGTAACACATGCACAAATAGTTAAAAGCACATCATTGTTTTGCGAATAAACTGTTTCCATTGCCTTAATGTGCATTTTTAGTAATGCAAAACTCTTTTATTTAAAAAAGAATTTATCTTTGCCTAGCACATAAACTTTAAAGCGAATTTTGGGAGTTTGCGCATATCAAGCGTTCCCATCCAGTTTTTCTGAAGTGCAAATGTAAAATTTGCTTAAATATAGTTGGAAGGAAGCACAGTGTGTAATATTCTGGTCCCTAGAATCGGGTCCTTTCTTCAATATACTGTAAGTCAATGGCATTGTTTTCACCCATATTATCGTAAGTTTCCAATATGAATATTTAGCCTACGTGACGTAATTTTCAGTCTTCAATTTTAAAAAGTCGTCAATTTTATTTGTATAGCGCCTTTCACAACACACATCGATTCAAAGCAGCTTTACAGAAAATCATGCATTAACAGAAAATGAAACTGTAATATCTATAATGTCTTGGAGTCATCATTGTGTAGTTTGATAAAATACAATTGTGAATTATGTTTAAACATAAGTAATTAAATAATAATTGTATTTAGAAACCCAGTGAGCAAGCCGAAGGCGACTGTGGCAAGGAACACAAAATTCCATAAGATGTTGGTTAATGGAGAAAAATAGCCTTGGGAGAAACCAGGCTCACTGTGGGGGCCAGTTCCCCTCTGGCTAACATCATGAATATAATGCCAATATTACTTATGTATAATGCAAGTCATGGTTTAAAATTATTAAACTAAGTAAGTGTTAAGGGTTGAGGAGAGGGATAAAGACGAGCCAGATGCGGCAGTTCGGGAGAGAGAGAGAGCCACACGCAGCTGCCGTGTGTGTGTTTATATTTGTGCCTTTTTGTTTAAGTTTTCATTAAATATTACTTTGATGGTTTCCCCGTTACACCTGCATAGTACACTCTTGCACAGTTGTGGTATAGAAAGGTTTGTTTGGTGTACTACCCACTTGCATTTTGGGATTCATAACACATTAAATACAGTACAATGCCCCACTGAGTCTATGGTATAGCGCAACTAGGATTTGGGGGGTGTTTTGGGCTGAAGGGTGTATGGGTGCAGCAAGTGTGCATGCATATGAGTGTGAGTCGACTGGATTGGTGCAGAGCGAGTGCAGCTGGGTCCATTTTCCGCATTCTGCCGCTTTAGTATGCAAGGCAGGTGTGGCTGCAGTCAGAGGGAGGGTGGGCACAGGCCGCCACCTCTATACACACAGACAGAGTGTTCCGCTCTTGGCCTTATCCAATTACACGCCCCCTGTTACACAAACACACATACACATGGCCATCTGCAATCATACTGTGTCCGTCCCTGTTTCTCTATCCCAACACTCTGTTGCTTCCTTTTTTTCTTCTTAATCCTCTGCATCTGTCTCTTTCATTTTTTTCCGCTCAGTCTCGTTATGTCTTTCCATCTTGCTCATCCCTCCTCTATCACTTCAGTCAAAATGTCTCCCCATATCCACCCTTCTCTGTATCAGCTTTCCTCTCTCACAGTCACTTTGTTCATCTCCCCAGCCATCCCCTCCAAAAAAAGACAATCCTTGTCAACTTTGATATACATCCACTATCTGCCTGTTTCCATTCACCATTCTTTTTCTCTGCTGGCTTGTCATCCGTTTCAGCCACAGTATATTTGGTTCTTGTTCTCCCTGTCAGGGACCCAGGGCAGTTGATGAATGAAAAGCTGAAATGTAGGGGCTGGGGAATGGAGGAATGGAAAAGATGAATGACTGTCTGTCCAACGGTCTGTGGCCATACCTGGGGTCAGGGGAAGGGGGAGACAGCAACCATTTAAGTGTTATTGACTGGTCGGCACTCCATATGGCTCACTTTAGAGGTTTCAAAATCACTAACTGCATACTCTGTTCTAGGCTTCTGTTGCTTTCCCAACAATAAAGGGATAGTTCACCCACAAATGAAAATTCTGTCTTTTACTCACCCTCATGTTGTTCCAAACCTGTATGACTTTCTTTCATGGAGCACAAGGCAGAATACCTCAGCCACGATTCAATTTCTTTAAAAAAATGTAATGAAAGTTAATAGTGACTGCTACTATCATTCTGTAGCATAAAGTCATACAGATTTGGAACAACATGAGAGGGAGTAAATTACAAAATTTTCATTTTTGGGTGAACTATCCCTTTAAAAATGAGTTCATAAGTTCTTGTTGTGGCAGTATTCTTTGTTCCCTATCTGTCACTCACTCAACGTTGTGTTGATGTAGTGACACTAAGGGTCACTCTTGGGAGCCCGAGACACCTCTGGTCTTTGATAAAAGGCCAATGAGAATTGGCAAGTGGTATTTGCATGCCACTCCCCCGGACATACGGGTATAAAAGGAGCTGGTATGCGACCACTCATTCAGATTTTCTCTTCGGAGCCGAACGGTCATTCTCACTGAGCTGAATACTACTGTTCATTCACCTCTGCTGGATCTGACAGTGCATTTCAGCGGCTTCTCCCCCCTCTGCACTGGTGCACTGCAGAGAATGCCCCTGGGCGCTTCGGCAGAAATAAAAGAGTATATTTCTCTAAAAGAGCGGCACACACGGAACGTCTTTTTAAAGACACGTCTTTCTAAAGATGCCTTTCCGATTGTGTGTTATTCCTGGTTGCACTCGTTATTTCTCGCCTTCTGATGGTCACGATCACTGTCTTTCGTGTCTGGGCACTGCTCACGTGGAGACAGCGTTCGTGGATGGTCATGTTCTCATTGCAAGGATATGTCCATGGCAACGTTGCGGTCATGGCTCGCCTTCATAAGAAAGCAAGCCACCCCAGAGGCTCCCCGCCTCGGTCCTTTTACCCACAGGTATGAGGCCAACGCGGCTAGCACTGGGGGCGATTTGGAGACTGCAATGGGACCGCCTCCGCCGGGTATCCCCCCGCGGACCTCCCATTCCCCAGCATGCTCGTCTGCCCTGATCGGGCTTCCGGATGAGTCCGCCGGCTCGTCTCACGGCGAGTTCGACCTCTTATTCAGAGCCCACTAAAGTGAGTGCATACTTCCACATCTCGATCCTTCCTCGACACAGACCCTTCCTGCGGTTTGCGTCCGAGAGTCAGGCGTATCAGTACAAAGTCCTCCCTTTCGGCCTGTCCCTGTCTCCTCGCATCTTCACGAAGGTCGCAGAGGCTGCCCTTGCCCCGTAAAGGGAGGTTGGCATTCGCATTCTCAACTATCTTGACGACTGGCTAATCCTAGCTCATTCTCGAGACATGTTGTGCGCACACAGGGACCTGGTGCTGTCACACCTCAGCCGACTAGGGCTTCAGGTCAACTGGGAAAAGTGCAAGCTCCTTCCGGTTTAGAGCATCTCTTTTCTCGGTTTGGAGTTGGACTCAGTCTCCTTGACGGCGCGCCTTACGAACGAGCGTGCCCAGTCAGTGCTGGCCTGTTTGAAGGCGTTCAAACAGAAAATAGCGGCTCCACTGAAACTTTTTCAGAGGCTCCTGGGGCATATGGCATCCTCGGCGGTGGCCACCCCACTCGGGTTGATGCATATGAGGCCGCTTCAGCACTGGCTCCAGACTCGAGTCCCGAGATAGGCATGGCACCATGGGACACGTCGCATGGTCATCACGGCGGTCTGTCAGCGTCTTTTCAGCCCTTGGACCGACCTCTCGTTTCTACGGGCAGGTGTTCCTCTAGAACTGGTCTCCAGGTGCGTCATGGTCACGACAGACACCTCCAAAATGGGCTGGGGTGCTGTTTGCAATGGGCATACAGCCGCTGGCCTCTGGATGGGTCCATGACTGCATTGGCACATCAACTGCCTCGAGTTGTTGGCAATTCTGCTCGCCCTGCGGAGGTTTCGGCCATTGATCCAGGCACGTGTTAGTTCAGTTGGACAACACGACAACGGTAGCAAATGTCAACCGCGAAGGTGGTCTGTGCTCTCGTTGTATGTCACAACTCGCCCGCCGTCTCCTCCTCTAGAGTCAGCAGCACTTCAAGTCGCTGCAAGCCACTCACATCCCGGGCAACCTCAACACTACAACGGATGCGCTGTCATGACAGGTTACCCTCAGGGGAGAATGGAGTCTCCACCCTCAGGTGGTCCAGCTGATTTGGAGTCGATTTGACAGGCACAGGTGCACTTGTTCGCCTCCCAAGAATCCTCCCCACTACCCACTCAGGTACGAACTGACCGAGGTCCCCCTCGGCATAGATGCGCTGGCACACAGCTGGCCCCCTGGCATGCGCAAATATGCGTTTCCCCCAGTGAGACTGCTTGCACAGACCTTGTGCAAGGTCAGGGAGGACGAGGAGCAAGTCATCCTGGTAGCACCCTACTGGCCCACCCAGATGTGGTGCTTGGACCTCATGCTCCTTGCAACAGCTCCCCCCTGGCGAATTCCCCTGAGGAAGGACCTTCTTTCTCAGGGATGGGGCACCATCTGGCACCTGCGCCCAGACCTCTGGAATCTCCATGTCTGGCCCCTGGACGGGATGCGGAAGACCTAAGTGGCGATAGACACAATCACTCAGGCTAGGGCCCCCTCTACGAGGCGCCTGTATGCCTTTAAGTGGCGTCTGTTCATCAGGAAGACCCCCAGAGATGCGCAGTCAGATCAGTGCTTTCCTTCCTGCAGGAGAGGTTGCAAGGTAGGCTGTCCCCTTCCACCTTGAAGGTGTACGTTGCCGCCATAGCAGCACACCATGACGCAGTCGACGGTAAGTCCTTAGGGAAGCACGACCTGATCATCAGGTTCCTAAGAGGTGCCAGGAGGCTGAATCCCTCCAGACCGCGCCTCGTTCCCTCATCAGACCTCTCTGTAGTTCTTCAGGGTCTACATAGAGCCCCCTTTGAGCCTTTGCAGTCAGCCAAACTTAAGGCACTCTCCTTGAAGACTGCCCTCCTGACTGCGCTCACTTCCATCAAGAGGGTAGGTGACCTGCAAGCATTCTCTGTCAGCGAAACGTGCCTGGAGTTCGGTCCAAGTTACTCTCACGTGATCCTGAGACCCCGACCGGGCTATGTGCCCAAGGTTCCCACCACACCTTTAGGGACCAGGTGGTGAACCTGCAAGCGCTGCCCCAGGAGGAGGCAGACCCAGCCCTGTTGTCGCTGTGTCCGGTGCGTGCTTTACGCATCTATTTGGATCGCACGCAGAGCTTTAGAATCTCTGAGCAGCTCTTTGTCTGCTTTGGTGCACAGCAGAAAGGAAGCGCTGTCAGAGGATCGCCCACTGGCTCATTGACGCCATAACTATGGCATATGTCGCCTAGGACATGCCGCCCCCGGTAGGGCTACAAGCCCATTCTACCAGGGGTGTAGCGGCTCCCTGGGCCCTGGCCAGGGGTGCCTCTCTAACAGATATTTGCGGAGCAGCGGGCTGGGCAACACCCAACACCTGTGCAAGGTTCTACAACCTCCGGGTGGAACCGGTTTTGTCCCAGGTAGTGGCACGCAACAAGCGTATAAGCCCGGGATAGCTGGCCGGGTGTATCGCTTGCACATAGCGCCTTCCACCTCCCTTAGAGCTGAAGACGTGTGCCATTAATTCCCAGTAGTGTTCACAAACTTTGTTCCCTGGTTGACTTCCTCCGAGCCCTGTGGCAGTCGAGTATTCGGAGAGACTCGCTGCCGGCCCAGTACACGTGCTAATTAAGAGTCCTGTTCTGGGGTAGGTGCTCCACATGTGATGGTTCCCTGTAAGGCTAACCTCATGTGATATATATCTTCCACTAGTTGTTTCCCTGTTGGCAAACTGCGTCTTCCTTGGGCAGAGCCCCTCTGCCCCAGTCTCCATGTTTGTAGTAACTCCTCCCCCATTGGGCAGGATCTACCTTGAAGACTCTCCACATGGTTGGAAAGACCATGTGATGTATTCTTCCACTTAAATATCCCCCCCCCCCCCCCTTTGGGCGAGGTGTGGTCTCCGTGGTGTCTTCCCCTTGGGAGGGACACCCCCCGATTAGACCTGGCGGCCCAGTCGGATAATCCCCCTTCTTTTTTAGGGAGTGGAAAAAAAGAAGGGGAAAAGAGGCCACGACTGGGTTAAGCCTGTCTCTATCTTTTGGGTAGTCGACTTGTCCCCAAAAAGGGCCGTTCGACACTCATAACTATGTTGGGGGAGGTTACGTGTCGACCTGGTGTGCTGGCTATGAGGCACACAGTAGTCTGCCCACCACACACCGCCAGTTCACGTAACACAGTTCAGCCAGTTGTGGCGTTTCGTATAGGGACCCCTAGTGTCACTACATTGACACAACGTCGAGTGAGTGACAGATAGGGAACATCATGGTTACTTGTGTAACCTCCGTTCCCTGATGGAGGGAACGAGACGTTGTGTCCCTCCTGCCACAACGCTGAACTACCCGCTGAAATGGCCGGACCTTATATCGGCTCCTCAGCATAAAACCTGAATGAGTGGTTGCATACCAGCTCCTTTTATACCCGTATGTCCGGGGGAGTGGCATGCAAATACCACTCGCCAATTTTCATTGGCCTTTTATCAAAGACCAGAGGTGTCTCGGGCTCCCAAGAGTGACCCTTAGTGTCACTACATCGACACAACGTCTCGTTCCCTCCATCAGGGAACGGAGGTTATACAAGTAACCATGACATTTGTTTGCACACCATTTGTCTTGCTCTCCCTAGGGAACTGGTTGGTTTCTGTGAGCCCTTCAAGCCATTTGCCTGGAATGGATGTTTTGCATATTACAAATAAAGCTGATGCTCTAAAATAAATAATTCTCCTTTAACATACTTCCTGTAAACTGCTTCCGTCTCCATGTATTCATCTCAGCCTCACCTGAATTGAACTTTATTGGACAAAGACCTTTCAGGTGTAATTTAATAGCTGCCTCCATTTGGTGCTCCGCCTTTAATTATTGGGAGTACATCAGACTGTTTGATTTTCCCCCACTGGCTTTGGTGGGTTAAACTGGCCTACTTTGGTTCGTTGCATCTACCTGCAGAGGGGAAAGTCATATTTTGTATAAAAAAAAAGAAGAAAAAAAAAACAAACTTCTTGCCACACACTTTGATAAGTAAATTACGTAGCTTACAAATTGTATCAGCTTCCTGTTGAAAGGCAGAAAAACTCTGTCACTCTGTCTAAAATGATAAAACAAGCATTATTTGGTTTTTGGAAATGGCTGCCAGACAGTCACTAACTTATTCGCAGACATTTCAACACAGGAAGGATACATAAAGGCAGTTGGCAGCATGAAAGTGCCTTATCTGCGGGGAATTGAGATGTTTACTCATTTTAGATGCATACTAACTTGCATGTTTTAGACTGGAACTTTTTAGTTACAAATGTAGACTGAGTCACCCTAGTAAAAATGAGTGAGCGGGTGGAGAGAGAGAGGAAAAAAGGAAGAATGAAGGAGGTAGAGGTAGCAGAGGGTTTGTGGTGCTACAGAGCCCCAGTTGAGTGGAGGATATGGGGCTTTCACTGTTTTAGGACAGCGGAGGAAACAGATGTGGCCATGATTTACATCTGCTGCCTACCAGTGACTGCTCATACGCTTCAATCTCAGAGCAATGCCACTCTCTTATTTTCTCCCTCCCTTTCTTTACCCGGATGTTCCCACCCACTTTTTCTCTCCCCTGGTGTGTTGTTGTATTAATTCTTTACAGTTTCATACTTTTATCATATTAAATATTGGAATAATAATTTTAAAGAATAGTGTAGTTCTGAACTTGTCCAGTATGATCAGTTTAAACCCTTTAACAGAAAACTGAGAAAGACGATGTGTTCTTATATTCCATCAACACAATTTTTTTTATGTCTGTCGATGTACAGTCATTTGGAGGTCTTTGGCCATTCTGTCAAGTGACAAGAACCATAAAACATAGAGTACCATCATGACTGTGTCAAGGTTTTTTTTATTTATTTTTTTATCAGATATTTTGGCATATTTATGAAAAGCCAAATTTTGTTCAGGCCAAACAGAGTAACCCTAAGAAAACTTTCTACTGACTCCAAAAGAAAGATGCCCAGGGTCCCTGCTCATCTGCATGAATGTGCCTTAGGCATGCTGCATGGAGGCATGAGGACTGCAGATGTGGCCAGCGAAGAGCCCAGATCTCAATCCCATTGAGCACGTCTGGGACCTGTTGGATCGGAGGGTGAGGGCTAGGGCCATTCCCCCGAGAAATGTCCGGGAACTTGCAAGTGCCTTGGTAGAAGAGTGGGGTAACATCTCACAGCAAGAACTGGCAAATCTGGTTAAGTTTGCTGAAAATAAAAGCAGTTGAATGAGAGAAGACATTTCTTTTCTTTTTTTGCTGAGTTTATATATACACTACCGGTCAAAAGTTTTGAAACACTTACTGATTTTTATTATATTTTTTTTCTTCACATTTTAGAATAATAGTAAAGTCATCAAAACTATGGAATAACATAAATGGAACTATGGGAATTATGTTGTGACTAAACAAAATCCAAAATAAATCAAAACTGTGTTACATTTTAGCATCTTCAAAGTAGTCACCCTTTGCCAAGAATTTGCAGACATGTACTCTTGACATTTTCTCAACAAACTTTTGAGGTATCACCCTGGGATGCTTTTTAAACAGTATTGGAGTTCCCTTCTATGTTGGGCACTTATTGGCTGCTTTTCTTTATTATTTTGTCCAAGTCATCAATTTCAAAACTTTTTTCTTTTTTAATTAAATTTTAGTTTTATAATGAAATAAATGAATATGGTGGCACAATTATATCTTTGTCTACAAAACTAATTTCAAACATTTAAGCATACACCTTCAGATCAAAAGATTTTTAAGATCATGAGAAACATTTCAGTCAAGTGTTTCAAAACTTTTGACCGGTATTGTATATGTATATGTGTGTGTGTGTATATATATATATATATATATAACATTTCCTGTCTTAGGTCAGTTAGGATGACTATTTTAAGAATGTGAAATGTCAAAATAATAGTAGAGAGAATTATTTATTTCAGCTTTTATTTCTTTCAGCACATTCCCAGTGGGTCAGAAGTTTACACACTCTTTGTTAGTATTTGGTAGCATTGCCTTTAAATTGCTTAACTTGGGTCAAACTTTTTGGGTAGCCTTCCACAAGCTTCTCACAATAAGTTGCAGGAATTGTGGCCCATTCCTCCAGACAGAACTGGTGTAACTGAGTCAGGTTTGAAGCTCTCCTTGCTCGCACATGCTGTTTTAGTTCTGCCTACAAATTTTCTATCGAATTGAGGTCAGGGCTTTGTGATGGCCACTCCAATACCTTGACTTTGTTGTCCTTAAGCCATTTTGTCACAACTTTGGAGGTATGCTTGGGGTCATTGTCTATTTGGAAGACCCATTTGCGACGAACTTTAACTTCCTGGCTGATGTCTTGAGATGTTGCTTCAGTATATCTACATAATTTTCCTTTCTCATGATGCCATCTATTTTGTGAAGTGCACCAGTCCCTCCTGCAGCAAAGCACCCTGACAACATGATGCTGCCACCCCCATGCTTCATGGTTGGGATGGTGTTCTTCAGCTTGCAAGCCTCACCCTTTTTCCTCCAAACATAACAATGGTCATTATGGCCAAACAGTAAAAGTTTTGTTTCATTAGACCAGACGAAATTTCCCTAAAAAGTCCCCATGTGCACTTGCAAACTGTAGTCTGGCTTTTTTATGGTGGTTTTGGAGCAGTGGCTTCTTCCTTGCTGAGCATTCTTTCAGGTTATGTCGATATAGGACTCATTTTACTGTGGATATAGATACTTGTCTACTTGTTTCCTCCAGCATCTTCAAAAGTTCCTTTGCTGTTGTTCTGTGATTGATTTGCACTTTTCGCCCCAAACTACGTTCATCTCTAGGAGACAGAATGCATCTCCTTCCTGAGTGGTATGATGGCTGTGTGGTCCCATGGTGTTTATACTTGCGTACTATTGTTTGTACAGATGAACGTGGTACCTTCAGGCATTTGAAACTTGCTCCCAAGGATGCACCAGACTTGCAGATGTCCAAATTTATTTTAATTTTCCTGTGATGTCAAGCAAAGAGGCACTGAGTTTGAAGGTAGTCCTTAAAATACATACAATGGTACACCTCCAATTCAGTACACCTCCTATCAGAAGCTAATTGTCTAAAGGCTTGACATAATTTTCTGGAATTTTCCAAGCTGCTTAAAGGCACAGTTAACTTAATGTATGTAAACTTCTGACATTTGTGCTTTTTTCAGTTGCTTAAAAACATATTAATGGCTAAAGTCTGATAACACTGTATTCAGCACAAACTGGGCTACAATAATATGTGAACAACATGTGTGTACATGTTTGTATTTTTGAGAAAATAATGTTTATGCGTGTTTTTTTTAAAAAAACAAAAATTTTAAGTCACTGAAATAAGACCATATAACACATACTAAACATTTGTTCACAATACCTTTGAGAACTGGATCTTGTAGCCTAGAGTTTTTGCTACAAAAATTATGTGAAAACCATCCTGATCACTCATTCATACAAAACAATATAGTCATTTAACTTTTGTAAGACACTGTTAGTGTTAGAAAGGCCATATGTGAGGAGGCGTGGATGATCATGAATATTGATGTGATCCACACCTGAGGAGACAAAGACCCCTCCCCTGAGAGAGAATGAATGTGAGGAGACTTAATGATTGAATGTATTGTTTGTAGTTTAAGTTAAAAGAAGTAACCTGACTATACATTTTCTTTACATAAAGACTTTAACCTACTTTAGACCTACACTACCATTTAAAAGTTTTAGATCTGTAAGATTTTTTAATGTTTTTAAAAGAAGTCTCTTCTGCTCACCAAGGCTGTATTTATTTGATCCAAAATACAGCAAAAACAGTGATATTGTGAAATATTTTTACAATTTAAAACAACTTTTCTATTTGAATACATTGTAAAATGCAATTTATTCCTGTGATCAAAGCTGAATTTTCAGCATCATTACTGCAGTCTTCAGTGTCACATGATCCTTCAGAAATCATTCTAATATGCAGATTTTCTAATGTGGGCATATTTACAGCACATTTTACACATTTACACCCAAACAGATATTTGCAAGCACAAGCTTCGTTGATGATAATGAGGCAGAGTAAACACTGGTTAAAATATAATCTAAACATTCATATTATTTTTATATCATATTACATATCATATCATACAGCATACAATTTAAATACCTGCTTTAGCCGAACCAACATTTAAATGTAACTAAAACTTGCCTATTAGGATATAATTCAAATTTCAATACATTGAATACTGGCTGGCAAGTCTGGAAATAGTCCAACTAGTAAAATATGTACATGTTTATATGAAATAGCATGTCAACTAATGTTAGTAAAGACTTACTCATCCGAAATTGTATCCTCAGCTGGATCAAGTCGCTCTCAAAATGCAAACATTCCTCATCGGATTTCCGCTCTTCTTCTGAGGAAACTGTGAACTCTTCGTCACTATCCAGGAGCTTCCTCACCTGTGTAGCATGCCATCTTCCAAACGCGCAGGAAAGTGAATGAACTTGATGTTTTTTAAGGCACTGTTGGGGGCGTTTACCATTTGCATAGATCGTCTCAGCACATTACCGTATGAATAGCGCGCTCTGCTGGTGGGTGTGATCACATTAGCGATAATTAGCTGAGCCAGCAGAAACTGTACATTGCTTTGTTTCATACAGATTACATTGCAGGAGAATATTTGTTTTAAATTTGAATTGTTTTATTTAAAAGTAAACATTTTAAGCTTTCTTTAGACATATGTTTCATGTTTGCGTGATAAATATTTGTGGAGATTCAGTTCATTTTTGTGACATGTTTCAGAAAGATGCTCGCAGAGACGGCTGAAAGCGCACCCTGTTTATTTTCTTTATCTTACAAAAGCACACGGTTTTGTTGTTATTGTGAGTGTACACAAATAAAAGTGGACCCTTTATAGTTTCTAATGATGTCTTACACTTATCTGTATGCCCAAAAATGACGGAGTATTTTAAGTTGTTTCCACTGTTATGAGGAAAAAATACAGCAGGACGCGCCGGCACGTCTGTCGACCCCTTGAGGGTTAAACTAGCTTTTTAAAATATTTATATATATACTGTATATATATATTTTTGTTTATCTCTGTTCTACTGAAACTGCAGAAAGATTGAGAGTGTTATATGTTTTTATTTTTTTTTATTTTTTTTTTTGTGTGTGTGTGTGTGTGTTGTACTTTAGTATGGTACTTTTGACATCTCACTTGTTGGATACAGGCCCAAATTGGCCATCGGAAGAACCGGTTAATTTCCCCAACTTTCCAAACATTCTTTATTATTCTTAATGTAAATTATACTTTACTTTATACTTTATAAAAAAATACTTTATTGTTGTTTGTCGTTTAAAATTTGTTGTGGGCTATGGGGTGGCCTGGATGAATGTGAGACTGAACATTTTGCTCCAGTCCGGCCCTTGTTGGGTATCTCTGCTACATTTTGAACCTCTTACATTTTCTCTGAGCTGTATAATTCATTTGGACTTTCTGACTGTGCCTCATTTTACAGATGAACTTCTTATTGGCTTTAACTTTTTCACTACAGCAAGGGTTATTCTATGCCATATAGCATTATCCTACCAGAATACCGTCTTTGCAGCCAGACGTTTACAACTTCGTGTGAGGTCATAGGCTGCTCTAATGGTAAATGCATACAAAAATAAAAAAAATTGTTGGGCATGTGGTCACCAAAACTCCTCCCTTGACCTGCTGTCACTGCATCTGACACTTTTGTCTGCTTTTGAAGTCGTGCATTCTCCATAGGCTTTCCAGCATCTCCTTGTGTGCAATTTGTGCCAAAGGCGCATTGGTAAAAATTAGAAGAGCGTGTTGTGATAATTGAATTGTGAGTGCTTGGGTAATCAACGATGATGAAATATCTTAGGGGTGATTTTGCAGCATACAAACAGTTATAAGTTAGAAAAAAAATATATACGTATAAATAGATGGTGTTATACCATGAAGAGGCCCTTAAAAGGCCTTTTTTCCACATTTTTAAACTATCCACATTTTTAAACATTTAAACTTGTGACAGCTAGCAAACTTTGGACCTTATAAGATTGTATTGTAGTTTGAGTAGCCTTTTGGTTGCACGTTCACTGCATCTGCACCCAAAGTGAAAATGCTGGTTTATATGTTGTGCCTGTTGTACTTGTTACACCAGGCTACAGATGTTTGCGTTTCATTTTGTTAAATGCAAATGGATCTTTTGGCTGAGCTCATCCTCTAAACACATTGTAGGAAAGCTCATTGCATTTAACATGATTTATTAAAGAGCACCTATTATGGTTTTCCAAATATTACCTTTCATGTAGTGTGTTATATAGCTGTTTGTGAATGTAAAAAAAGTCTGCAAAGTTTCAAAAATCAAAGTGCACGAAATATGGAGTTATTGACACCCAAATGAAAGAACCGATTCTGAACACCTGAAACGAGTTGTTAGTAATTCCAGACTTACTTCTTGTACTAACTTGCGTAATTTGGTAACAAAAAACCCGCCTCTGGTCTGTTTACATGTACAGCCAGTGCACGCTGTTAGCCTGTTAGCCTCTGTTAACCGGCTAACTCACGTTTTTGTCAAACTACATATAAACTTACCACAGAGAAATGTCCTGTTCTCGTCGTGCTTGCGATGGTGGTTTGGGTTGATCTTCCGATGTATCACTATCGGACTCGGGCTCAAATTGGTAAGGTAAAATAGAAATTTTTTCAGACGGAGCTGAAACTCGGATATGGTAGTGGCCGTTTCCTTTCCGACACGCGCTGTAAGTGGTAGACCAATCACAACAGACTGGGACATCTGACCAATCAGAGCAGTGTAGGCTCTCTGAAAGGAGGAGTTTAGAATTAATCCTTTAGAACGGATCATTGAAGGAGTCATTTTTGACACTGGGAAAAAATGTAATGCTGCAATTTAAATTATGAGCAAAATAAAAAGTGTTTTTTGATCTTGGATGCATGTAAATCTATTGTATGAGACCTTTAAAACAAAATTAGGCAAGTTTAAAAATCATAATAGGTGCACTTTAAATGAACTGCAGAGACTTGGTGATAAATTGCACCATTCTTAGGTGTCATTCAGTGCAACCATGAGGCCTTCATATTAAAGGTCTTTTTAAATTTGTTTGGAAGTATGCCCTTGGTGAAAGGGTAGTAGTCTTTTCGTTTTGTTTGTTACGAGATGCGAAGAGATTCTTGAAACTCACTAGCATCACTGAAGCAATAAAGGGTGGAATGATTTGCATTAGAGTGCGGGTTTGGCACTGCCTTACAAGGTTACACTTGATTGCTTAAATTACAGCTACTCAAAGAAGTATGATGAGAAGTATGAGTATGAAGTAACAACATATCTCGATTTCAGTTTCGATTTAATCAATCATGCAGCTTTCATGGATGTCACATTGATGTCTCAAAGGTCAAAGTGTGCCGGTTTTTTAAGTGTTTTAGATTGTATTCTCATCATGTAAGTAGGGATGCACCGATGCGATACCTGGATCGGTATCGGCTCCGATACTGACGTTTTTAAATGGATCGGGTATCGGTCCGACGAGCCCGATCCAAATCCGATACTGTGTGTTAGTCATGTTCTTTACTGTCAAGCTCAAAAAAATGACATAAAAGAACCATAAAAACACAATTAAAGTAGTTAATATGACGTGCATTTTATTCAAAGCCACTTGAAGACGTGCAATAGCTCTTTGAATCACAAAAGGCTGTGTTTTTTAAGTAAATATATAAAATGCAAGCGCAGCTCCAGCGCGTTATTTAATGGCGCTGCTCTGTTTAGACACACACTCGCGGTTATTTTTAGCCTTCACGCACTGCGCAACATTTGAGTGCTACTCACGAACAACATCTCAGATGTAGATGCTCAATAGTTCGGTTCACTTATAATATGCATTTAGAACAGCACTGGGGGTGCTTTTTTTTTTTTAATTTTTTTTTTACCTTGCCTACAAACAGACACATACAGGACTTCCTGGAGAGTTCAGAATGTCAAAATAAAAGCCCAAGAGTTTTAAAGATAAAGGTGCACGATTGAGATATATTACCATATATTACTTTTATAATATATTATTGTTATTATTATCATTTGTTTACAAATTATAATAATATTTAAGTTGAATGGGTTCCAAAAAATAACTGTGTGAATGAAAAGTGAGCTGATATCTTACAACTAAATTGAACAAAAAAGAGATCTGAATCCTTTAAAGTCCAGATACACGTTGAGAACATTTTGCAAAAAAAAAACAAAGGCTTCTTTTCTACTGATGACTTGTACTGGAATAACTGTTAATTTTGCTGCTGCATTATCCAGTATACTTGTTAACAATAAAGTTTTTCTTAATAAGCTATACATTTATATTGAAATAATGTGCAATTAGAGGTTTGTGTTTCTTTACATATTAAAGAGCACACCCAATTAGTTCCACACAATAATGTAAAGATATTCTAAACTGATTATGCAAAAAAACAATAACACTGATATCGGATCTGGATCGGTTTTGGCAAATACTGAGATTTCCAATATCTGAATCGGATCGGAAGAGAAAAAGTGGTATTGGTGCATCCCTACATGTAAGCACATGTAATGCAATGACCGGGATCAGACTTTTCATTGTGAGAGTGAATCTCCACTGCATTTACAGATGATTGTACTATATTAAACTGTATATCATGCTGAATATGATGTATAATAATACTAAGGGTCCTGATATTTGATAGTCATCATGATAATGACAAATGTATTGTATGATTTCACCAGTAAATGTATATTGTGGCAAACATTATTTTACTGGATAAGCATACACTATTAAAAATGTATTTTTGAAAAGAATACTTTAGAAACATGCAATCAGTGACGATACTATTTGAAAACATACAATATTAATTTAAAATACTTCAACTGTATGTAATTAGTGACAGTACAAGCATATGTATCTAACGTAATTATGTATATTTTAGCTTGGCAGAATTATTAATACTGCATTTATTTCCTGGTGTCACCATTGCCCCCTGCTGGGCTGATTTTTTTGTCCCACTCCATCCCTGATGAATCATTTTACACTTTAATGAACAGTACTTTTTAAGTTTTACAATTAAAGGAAAGGAACTATTTTGCATATGTCCTGAAAGTAATGATGATTATAATAATAATAATAATAACTAAAAATTCAAATGGAACTTTTCATGATTCAGGCTTTGTTTAAAGTTATGTAAGAGTATAGAATCATGAATACAATAAATAAAACCAAATCCTTATGCCCTTTATCATTTCTGTTTTTTTTTTTTTTGAATTTTTTTTTTTTTTTTTATCACATTTGAATAAAATACAGGAAATAAAATGTTGTTATCCGATAGATCAGTTAATCGAAAATTAATCGATTATCAAAATAATTTTTAGTTGCAGCCATAGTTCCAACGTATGTTCCTACTTTTGTCGCTTTCTGCCAAAAAAAAAAAAAAATGCTTTGATTCATCCTCTTGAATACACAAGTGTCGTTTAACAGCATTTTTCACCCTGGGTCAAACAGCGTTGCAGCTAATTGTAGTGCTGATATGTTAATCACAGTGTTACCAATGTCTTCCTCATTAGTGGTGTTTACCAAGACAAGCATCACTGTTACTATTGCACATACTTAGGGTTTTGTACAAACCCCTAACCCCAAGTATTAAACTTTGGTGTGCAACCCGTCCTGTACTGTTTGTGCTAGGGACATGACATTTGATACCTAAAGTTTTACGGCTTGTTGAGGACAGGTGTGCTGCTACTTTTCTAAGTTATTTGACTTCTGACTTCCAAGGATTTTTGCTTGCCAGGTGATGAATTGGGTGAAAAGATCCCGCATTAAACTGGAAAGGCTCTTTTGACCAACCTCCCAGAACACCTTAGCAACTGCTTAGCAACATGCTAACAAACACTCAGAATAAGTTAGCAACTGCCCTGGCAACCACCAACTACATCCTAGCATTGTTGTGGTGAGTTTTGCCAAGTGTAGACACAAAATCTAGTTCCCTTCCACCATTTGGGCAGGTTCTCTTCAACATGGCATGAGACAAAAGATTTGTTTTTTTTCCCTACACATTAGCACTCAAACATTTTTGTGCTCTGCTAATCTGAAGGCTTCATAATGGCCTCTCTGAATGCCTTGGGCAACGGATGACATTTGTTTGGAAACACTGTAGAACATGTTCTTGTGGCATTTACACATTTCATAATTTACAGACATCTGTTACTTTAATACTAATGTTAGAACTAAACTCAATAAGCTGTACTCTGGCTAATGTGGTAGACTCAAAGACACACACATACACTACTGGTCAAAAAACACTTACTCATTCTTTATTATAATTTTTTTCACATTTTAGAATAATAGTAAAGTCATCAAAACTATGGAATAACATAAATGGAACTATGGGAATTATGTTGTGACTAAACAAAATCCAAAATAAATCAAAACTGTGTTATATTTTAGCATCTTCAGAGTAGCTGTCCACCAGTTTTATAATGAAATAAATTAATATGGTGGCACAATTATATTTTTGTCTACAAAACTAATTTCAAACATTTAAGCATCCACTTTCAGATCATGAGAAAAACAGAACAATGAAAATATGTTTTTTTTTAAAGTCAGGCCTCACTTAAGACTCCTGAAACTAAGATCATTCCCTTTTCTGCAGGGCCAATATAATTAAAGAGAGATGAAAAGTCATTGACCTCTGCAGTTTTGACATTCATGTAGTTTAAATACAAGGCGTGATTCAAGAATCGGGTCACTTTGCTCGGAATGAAACTACCCTGGCCTGATCTCTCCTCCCTGAGACAATGCAATGTACTGTACACTGGCTGAAGCTGAAGCTTGAGCCACACTAGAGCTAAAACATTAGAGGAGTGGACAGTAATCCAATCTGGGTTAAAGTCCACCTCAGGGCTTTCCACCATCCTGTGGTTGGCTTTCATGGCTACTATCACTGACTGTACATGTGTGATAGAGATAAATTGTCCGTAGTGCTCATAGATGATTCCCAGTCCAAAATTTCATCTTGGATTAGTGCAAGCACACATCAAAGTGTGACCTCCATTTTACGTATTCGATGCGCATAAGAAAACCCGATGGAGCTGGAACCTCGCCTATCTCACATTAACACAGGCCCCTTATCTATGATATGGGCTGGATTTTTTTGCCGCCAGATTATTCTGACACCAGTACCCTTGCTCTCTCTTTTTCTCTCTCTCGATTTCCCATCCCACCCTCCTCTGTGTGCTTGGAGACTGGTAACAAAACAACAAACACTTTAATTTGCTCCCAAACTGCAGATTCCTCAGAGGTTATTTGTATGACTTTGATGGATAGAATCTGGGTCTGAGATAGAGATTCCCATTAGATGTGCAAATCCTGCATCTGTATATTCGAGTGCACAAGGAAGTTGTTAGTTCTTTGCAAAACTGCAATGTGAACGTTTGTGAAAGATTCATTAAAGAGATGGCACTGTTTCGTAACGTTTGTTTAATCCCCAACCCACTGTTTTCTCAACATGATGCGTCATTCAGAACTACAAGTTTTCCCAGCAATTTAGATGGTGTCAACATTTCCTGACAGAATATATTCTGTGCTGTCACAAAATGTTAGAAATGAGGTCAGTTTCCGTTGATTTGCAAAATAATTTAAAGCCTGTCTGTTTCTCCCTTTTTTCCAGTTTCTCCGTGGTGCATCTTTTGCAGTGCAAGCATTCCTTCAACTCCCAGTCTTAAGTTTACAAGCCGACGGAGTCCTGAGGCGTGACTAGCATTTAGCAAGTCAAAATGGCTAACAACACTGCAGACCACCCGCCAGGGAACTCGGTCACTGAGATCGACCAAGATGGGGACTTTGGCATCACGATGATGCAGCTCCGTGATCTGATGGAGCTCCGAAGTGGCGAAGCAGTCAGCAAGATTGCAGAATGCTACGGAGACGTGCAAGGGATCTGCCGCAGGCTCAAGACTTCACCAATTGAGGGTAAGAGGCAATGAATATCTGCACTTGACACAGTGCTGTGCTATGCAGGAAGCACTGGTGCACTGTGCAAAGCACTCAGACACTTATACTAAAGAAATGGTTTACACAAAAACGTTTTTTTTAGTTGCTTACATATTTCAGTTTTCCACATTTTTATATTTATGAATCTTTTACAGCTATGAAAGCTTTAGCTTAATATTTAGCTAAAAAAAAGGATTTCCACATTTGATGCTGCACAAGCTCTATCCTATCTCACATAACAATTAGGTCACATATGCTTTTTGAAGAAAACTTTAGACAGGCTTTCACATGGTTGTTTTTGAGCAGTGACTTCTGTAGTACCATCCTCTAGGCTAATACATGCCAATGTTATGTAGAGCTCCTGAGATGGTTGACTGGCACCTTCACTCGCTCTGTGATTGCTGGCGTCTCTGTGGTTTTTCATTCCAGTCTACTCATTTGTGCAGAGAGCCTTGAGGGACGTCTTTTTCTAGGCAATATTTTGGTGGTTGGATGTAGTTTACACCTCTTGATAATTGAACCGACAGTGTCCCCTTTTCCTAATTTAAGCATTTTGTAAACTTTTTTGGAATGCTCTTAATGGCCTTAAGAGCATTCCAAAAAATGTAACTGCCCCAACAAAAGGCAATAGACACCAACATTTCCAACATTCTAAAGTTGTCATGACAACGGTTCGTGATGAAGTCAGATTATGTCAGAGTTTGTTGGAAAATCATACCACACTGCTCAAACATTCCAAGACCCGGCAAACACATGTTGAATCGGTGAAAACAGACGCCAACAAACACCAACGGGGTGATCACACTGATCTGACAGAGTGGTGCATGTTGGTGTTTGTTGCCGTTTGTTGCCATTTGTTGGTGTTTGTTGGGATAGTGTGAACTGGCATTTAGTTTACATACACTTAGGTTGAAGTCATTAAAACAAATTTTTTTAACCACTCCACACATTTAATATTAGCAAACTATAGTTTTGGCAAGTCGTTTAGGACATCTACTTTGTGCATGACGTGAGTAATTTTTCCAACAATTGTTTACAGACAGATTGTTTCACTTTTAAATCACTATATCACAATTCCAGTGGGTCAGAAGTATACATACACTAAGTTAACTGTGCCTTTAAGCAGCTTGGAAAATTTCAAGCTGTCTAGCTTTTAGACAGTTGGCCAATTAGCTTCTGATAGGAGGTGTACTGAATTGGAGGTGTACCTGTGGAAGTATTTTAAGGCCTACCTTCAAACTCAGTGCCTCTTTGCTTGACATCATTGTAAAATCAAAATAAATCAGCCAAGACCTCAGGGAAAAAAAAAAATCTGGACATCTGCAAGTCTGGTTCATCCTTGGGAGCAATTTCCAAATGCCACGTTCATCTGTACAAACAATAGTACGCAAGTATAAACACCATAGGACCATGCAGCCATCATACCGCTCAGAAAGGAGATGCATTCTGTCTCCTAGAGATGAACGTAGTTTGGTGCGAAAAGTGCGAATCACTTCCAGAACAACAGCAAAGGACCATGTGAAAATGCTGGAGGAAACAGGTAGACAAGTATCTATATCCACAGTAAAACGAGTCCTATATCGACATAACCTGAAAGAATGCTCAGCAAGGAAGAAGCCACTGCTCCAAAACCGACATAAAAAAGCCAGACTACAGTTTGCAAGTGCACATGGAGACAAAGATGTCATCTGGTCTGATGAAACAAAAATTGAACTGTTTGGCTATAATGACCATTGTTATGTTTGGAGGAAAAAGGGTGAGGCTTGCAAGCCAAAGAACATCATCCCAACCGTGAAGCATGGGGGTGGCAGCATCATATTGTGGGGGTGCTTTGCTGCAGGAGGGACTGGTGCACTTCACAAAATAGATGGCATCATGAGGAAGGAAAATTATGTGGATATATTGAAGCAACATCTCAAGACATCAGCCAGGAAGTTAAAGCTTGGTCGCAAATGGGTCTTCCAAATGGACAATGACCCCAAGCATACCTCCAAAGTTGTGGCAAAATGGCTTTAGGAAAACAAAGTCAAGGTATTGGAGTGGCCATCACAAAGACCTGACCTCAATTCGATAGAAAATTTGTGGGCAGAATGGAAAAATCGTGTGCGTGCAAGGAGGCCTACAAACCTGACTCAGTTACACCAGTTCTGTCTGGAGGAATGGGCCAAAATTTCAGCAACTTATTGTGAGAAACTTGTGGAAGGCTACCTAAAATGTTTGACCCAAGTTAAGCAATTTAAAGGCAATGCTACCAGATACTAACAAAGTGTATGTAAACTTCTGACCCACTGGGAATGTGATGAAAGAAATTTCACATTCTTAAAATAAAGTTGTGATCTAACTGACCTAAGACTGGTAATGTTTTCTACGATTAAATGTCAGGATTTGTGAAAAACTGAGTTTAAATGTATTTGACTAAGGTGCATGTAAACTTCTGACTACAACTGTATAAGCTTAATGTCTATAAATAACATGTTTGGCCACTTTTAGGAAAAGTCACTAGCCAGATTCAAGCTCGACCACCACGGCTCAAAGTTTTGGAGCACATACGCCAATATTTCCAAAAGAATTCTGATATTTCAGCAGGTGAACCCTGACTTCAACCAGTGTGGATTATAGTGTGATGGTTTGTTACACATTCATGTCAATAAAATAGAATGTTTGAAAGAAATTCTATCCCCTGAAAGGGTTAAGGATTCACTTGTAGAGATAAATTGTAGATCAGCTGTGTCCTCATTAGGGCAATTGTAGTTTATCTTCTGCAACCCATTGACTGTATACTATTATTAAAGCAATAGTTCACCCAAAAATGAAAATTCTTTCAGTATTTTCTCACCCTCATATCATTACAAACCCATATGACTTTCTTCTGTGGAACACAAAAGGATGTATTTTATAAAATGTTGTCACCGCTGATTTTATTACAGTGGAACTTATTCACAACAGTGCCGTCTTTGATTTTCAACGGGAATGACAATGAGGCTGTGATGAATAGATATAGTCTCTTCAGACTATGAATAGATAGTCTCTTCAATAGGTTGTACTGTTGTTTATGGATTGTTCTGCTGACTTAACATTGAAAAGTATCTTTCCAAGAAATTTCAGTAGACCAAAAACTCCAGGCAACATGAGTTGTAGAAAATTAGATGTGATCGAAAAGCATTTTGATATCTTTATAAAGTGCACCTTATGTAATTCAAGATTTTACATTGATTCTTTTGGACCCCCTCTAGATTGTATAAGCTTGGTCTTAAAGACATACCCACCTGATGGTAATGTCAACCTTTGGTTGAAGGTTCAGAGTTTTGTGTGTGATGTATTGGGCATTCAAATTTTGTTTTGCCCCGGACTCTGTGTTTTGGGCGATGGGGTGGTCATCGATATGGAGAATAGGCACATAAAGAGTTGGGTCCTAACCAGCATCATGATCACCAGACAAATAGTTTTAAGGGGATGGAAGTTGGCTGGTGCGCTCCCATTTCAGGAGTGGTGCTCGGAGATGGGGAGGGTGGTGGCTTTTGAGGAAGGGTCATCTAGAAGACTGGGGAATTTTGACTTGTTTGTGGGGAAATGGAGCAAATATCTGGTGTTTTTGGGAGCCAGGGTGGGGTTTGGGTAGGTTGGGGTTGTTTAACATATGTATCAATAAAAAACTGTTAATCACAGCAAAAAAAAAAAAAAAAAAAAAAAAAAAAGATACATTCTCTGAAAGCAAGTCTAAATATCTTATATGTTGCTTCCTAAGTAAATGTATCTTGTTTTAAGCAGTTCTAGATCATTTTATATGGAAAACAATACAAAATACTTGATAATAATATAATTTTTTGCAGTGATTTTTTTACTGAATTAAAGTATTTTCCCCCTTTAATTCAGTGAATGTTATTTAGAGGTATTTTAAAAGATGTTAGTAAGTTAGTAAGCATGTTTAATACAACCTTTTAAGTCAAGGCACAAGCTGAATAGTCAATTAAGAGCTAATGATTAATCATTGCAATTAGGGATGTCCCGATACCATTTTTTTGAGAACAATTACGAGTACCGATACTTTTTTTTTTAGTGCTCTCTAATACCGAGTCCGATACCTGTTCTTTTTTTTTTCTGAACTCAATATCAGCAGTTTATTTCAATTTTATCATGAAAATTGTGTTTAAATAAATAAATTAAAACTTTAATCAAATGAAAGTATAACAATTAATTTTCAACATGAAATTGTATTATTTTTTATCAGATTAAATGATTTTATACAGAACCTCACAGCACAAGTGCTACATAACATAGCATCACAGATGTGGGATATTGCTTAAATATAATAGTTACTATTGATTTATTATTATTATTATTAGTAGTAGTATAACAGTGAATATTACATAACTATACAGTAGTGATCTATTTCTGTTGTATTTTTTTTATTTATTTAAATTGAGCTTTTATTTTGGCAGAGCTTTTATTTTGAAGTGTTTCTGTGTTGTTAGACCAAGGAGCTTTGACGTTATGATGGCAGATTCCCAATCCGGAAAAGCCAGTCACTACATAACTCAAAGTGATTATTAAACCACAAAAGGCTACTATTTAAATAAATAAATATGTAGTCTGTATATTACTCGTGCTAAAAAGTGAATTAGCACTCTGCCTGCTGTCATCTACTACAGAGTATGCGATGCTCATAATAGTGTTTTCCATGTATGAGCTAAGGATCTCTTAAAGGTATGAGCAGTTTGTGTCACACATTCACAAGCACTCACATTTAAAATGCTGCACGTGCAAACTATCTATTTATCTCATTAAATTGCAGCTTTTGCTGTTAAATAATCTCACTACGACATGATGTGATTTTAATCTGTGTTCTGAATGTTTACGTAATGGCATTTGCACGTCAGATGGTATCGGTTTTTGGTATCGGAGCTTTTTTACGAGTACGAGTACCAGTCCATGAGCGCGGTATTGGACCCGATTCCGATACCAGTATCGGTATAGGTGCATCCCTAGTTGCAATAATCGCCCGAATAGTCTAATAATCATTAGATTAGTCGATTAACAAAATAATCGTTTGTTGCAGCACTAGTTCACTCTAAATTTCTATCAAATAAAATCATTTGGTCACGAGATGCGCAAGAACCAGTGATTTGTTGATACGTCATCAATTATTTCATTTGAGAGTAAATAATGACTTAAATTTTGGTCTTTTTTATCATATGAAGTGATCATATTCCTTCAGAAGATTTGGAATATGACACAAGTCACATGGATTACTTTTATAACACTTTTGTGTGCTTTTTAAACTTTAAAGTGAGTCGTTATCAACTGCATTTGAATGGAAATCAGTGATTGTGAAATTACTTAAAATACATCCTTTTGCGTTCCACAAAAGAAAGTCATGAGGTTATGAGGGTGAATAAATAATGAGAGAAGAATTTAAATTTTTGGGTGAACTATTCCTTTTTAGGATATTTTTTCACATTAACCAATGTGTTAAAATATATATATATACATATATATATATATATATATATATATATATATATATATATATATATATATATATATATATATATATTTGCATTTCAGTACTTATAAACACAGATTTCACATAACTATATTTCAATGTAGGGTTGGAATGCACTTAAATGAAAGAATTAGTAGGGCTCTTTATACTTTTGCACTTAAGCCAGTGTCACACTTGCAGACTCAAAACAACTTAAATTTTGGCCGACTGTTTTGCTGAGATCTCACTCTCTTCAGTCGGAGATATGACGCACTTGCCGATTAAGAAGGGTGGAAGGGTGGACTTCCGATTATGTGAGATTGCTGAGCAGTCACGTTTTTCCAGCGGTCTCTGAACTTATCATCCTTTAAAGCTTTAAAACGTCCTGAAAACCATAAATAACTCCTTTCCCTGTATTTGTTATATCCTCCATAAAACATAATGAAGTCCTGTCCACAAAGAAAATGAGATAAGAGAATTTCGACATGTCCGAGGAGGCTAACGATTTAGCATCCAAGCCGAACATGGACGGTATTTAGGCTGCTACCACTGCCGACATCGCAGAAGGTACTCCACCCGACAACAGTGTAATTCTTTCAGCCATAAATGCCCTGAAGATGGAGTTCCTTTCGCAATATAAGGAGGCTCTGACAGCAGTGAGAGAGGTACGAGAAGATTTTTCTACCTTTACTGAGAGACTCGCCGAGGCCGAGGACAGAATTAATCAAGCCGAGGATGACATCAGCAATCCTCAAGGAAGGGTGGCCACACTAGAAAAAACAGCATCGGAGCCTCTGCTTTAGATATGGCCGAATGTAGAAGCCGCCGCTCGAATATAAGAATTCTGGGCCTTCCAAATGGAATTGAAGAAAAAAACCTGTCTCCTTTCTGGAAAGCTGGCTCCCTCAGGTGCTGGGCACGGAAACTTTCTCGGCACCAGTGATCATTGAACGAGCACACAGGTTATCTTGCAGCGGCAAACAGACTGAGAATACTCTGACCAGGCCTAAAGCAATGATAATTACATTTCTCGCAGACAAGATCTTAGAAAAAGGGACTGTGATGTTCCAAGACCACCACATCATGTTTTTCCCTGACCTGTCATCGGAGGTACTGAAACAACACAGACGTTTTGAAGAAGTGAAGTGAGAGCTCCGCAAAAGGAAGATTAAACATGGAATGATTTTTCCTGCCAGGCTTCTGATTCTTCACGACGGCCGTCGACATTTCTGCACTACCCCTGATGAGGTGAGTAAGTTCATTGCAGACTTATGAGATAATGACCGAGCCACGGAGCATACTAACTTAGAGTAACGATCTCTGACTGTATTATACCGGAGACGAAAGACTTTGTGGAGGCCGGTAAGTTATTTCACCTGAGTTTGACATATGTTTGACTTCATTTTCTT
This sequence comes from Myxocyprinus asiaticus, assembly GCF_019703515.2. NCBI lineage: Eukaryota > Metazoa > Chordata > Actinopteri > Cypriniformes > Catostomidae > Myxocyprinus > Myxocyprinus asiaticus. The sequence goes on from NC_059380.1 coordinate 9,687,974, forward strand.
ATGGATTCCACACCAGTCAATGGAGTACTGTGGTTACTTAGCTTACTCAAGCACCTGCTTGATGGACATCACACTTAAAGGGTATGAGAGTGATTGTGGATTAGCTTGATTTGGACACTAATGTTCTGGACACATGTATGGTTATTCTTCCTGCTGTTCCAGCAGCCTAATAGCATTCCTATTAGAGGACCGTTAGATACCATAACTAGTGTTTTAGTCATAGAAGTGGGGAGGGGGGGTGTTCTGCGTGCAGATAGTTCTCCTGCACGCAGCAGGTTTATGCATAGTTGTAGAGGTTTTGTGTGCGTGTGTTTCCCTTTTTTTTCCTCTCCATATATACACATCATAACATTGGTGCAGAACAGCGTGACAACGGGTTGCCATAATAGTTGGATCACCAAAGGGGTTGCAATTTTTTTTCTTTTGTTCTACTTTCTATGGCATCTGACCTCAGTATCACATTAACTTCATGGAATGTTCAGGGACTTATTAATCCCATTAAATTGAAAAAAGTGTTGAATAGGGTCAATTATCTGCTCTCAAAAATTGATTCCTACAAGAAACACATCTATTGTCTGCTGAAATTATAAGGAGGAGATGGCCAGGCCAGGTTATAGCAGCATCATATGGCTCACACTCCAGAGGGGTAGCTATTCTTATACAAAAATCAGTTCCATTTCTCCTGTTGAAAACTATATGTGACCCTCAGTGTAGATATGTTATTGTTTGTGGTAAGATGCTTGATGAGAACTGTAATTTGGTAAGTGTATATGGACCTAATTCGGATGAGCCAGCATTTTTTTCATAATTTTTTCCGGGCTTTGACCTCTCTTCAGGGAAGCTTAATAATTGCTGTGGATTTCAATTGTACCCTGGTGCTGAATTTAGATCGATCTACAGGTATTGATACTTCTCACTCGCAAAGTAGGCACATAATTAATCAATATATCAAAGATCTGAATTTAAGTTATATCTGGAGATCCCAAAACCCAACAAAGAAAGAATTTTCTTGTTACTCTTCAACATATCAAACTTATTCTAGAATAGATTATGTCCTTGTCTCGGAGGCTCTGTCTGACCATATATCTAACTGTCACTACAGTAGCATTGTTCTATCGGATCATGCATCATTATCTCTCAATTACACCTTTACAACATTACATAAAAGTCTGAATAGATGGTGCCTGGATTCATAATGGCTGCACAACTCCGAGTTTGTTAAATTTGTAGGAAATCAAATTGATATATTTTTTGAGCTGAATACAAGTGAAACTTCCACATCTGTAAGGTGGGAGGCATTTAAAGCCTATATCAGGGGACTAATGATTAGCTTTACTAGGTCCAAGACAAATAAATTCACACAAAAAATAATTTTACTGGAGCAAGAAATTAAAAATGTAGAAGAAGACATTTCTGAGCAAGACACTTCAGAGCTTAGACAAAAACTTTTGCTACTTAAAGCTGAATTTAATGAGCTATCTACTAAGGTAGCAGCTAACTTAACCAGACTCAAACAAACATATTACGACCAAGGAGAGAAGGCTGGTAGTCTACTGGCCTGGCAAATAAAAATACATAAAAATGAAGGAGCGATAAACGAAATAGAAAACTTAGATGGACAAAAGATTACATCCCCTACTGAAATTAATAATGTCTTCAGGAACTATTACAAAAACCTATACAAATCAACTCCTCCAATAAATCCATACAACAGAAATGCATTTATGAATGGGATTAAGCTTCCATCACTAACCGAGGAAGATATTAAAACCTTGGATTGACCAATAGAATAGACAGAGGTGTGTGCAGTCATTAGTAGTATGAATGGTGGGAAAGCATCAGGTGCCTATGGTATACCTATAGATGTGTATAAAATCTTCTGTAACAAATTAATAACCCCCCTACTCAATATGATAAATGAATCATTTGATAAAAATGAGATTCCCCCTATTTACATTCAGCGCTTATAATTTTAAAACCGGGGAAGGATCCATCGAAATGTGGTTCCTACAGACCAATCAGCCTTTTGAACTCAGACACAAAGATAATTGCCAAAGTTTTAGCCAGTAGATTGGACAAATACCTACCACATCTAATCAATCCCAATCAGAATGGCTTTGTAAAAGGCAGACAAGCTTTTCATAATATACGCCGTGTGCTCAATGTTATGCATATTAAAAAATAAGTCCCTGACACAGCTTTACTCTCCTTATATGCGGAAAAAGCGTTTGACAGGGTGGAGTGGAACTACTTTTTTGAAACTCTCTCCCGCTTTGGAATTGGTCCCTACTTCAAAAAATGGATAAAAATTTTGTACTCTAACCCAACAGCAGAGATATTGACAACAATGTAATCTCTAAAACTTTTCAGCTTTCTCGAGGCACACGCCAGGGCTGCCCCCTGTCACCCCTTCTTTTTACATTGGCCATAGAGCCTATGGCCATTGCAATATGAGAACACAAAAATATTTCAGGAAGTTGTATTGGCAGCCTTGAGCATAAACTAGCCCTATATGCGGACGACATTATATTATTTTTGTCCAACTTGAAAATGTCAGTTCCTGCACTGTTGAGCCTTATTAATATGTTTGGAACCTTTTCGGGCTATAAAGTGAATGAGACCAAATCTATGATTTTATTTCTTAAAGAATCAGAGCATCTTACACCCCCTATCCAGACTCCATTCAACAATGCACAACAAGGTTTTAAGTATTTAGGTATTAATATCACGCCAGCCCTGAGCGACTTGATCCTGAGTAATTACAGCTATGTGACTAAATCTATCACTGAGTCAATTAACAAATGGATATCTTTACCGATATCTCAGATTAGATGCATTAACATACTAAAAATTAATGTCCTTCCTAAATTCGTTCACTTATTTCAATCTTTACAACTTCCCCCACTGTACAATTTTTTTTGTAATATGAGGAAACTCTTCACCAACTTTATCTGGGCAAATAGAAGGCCTAGGTTAAGGCTTTCCCTTCTTTACCTTCCATATGAAAGAGGAGGGCTACAATGCCCAAATCTTAAATGGTATTACTGAGCAGCTCAACTTAGAGCAGCTATGTGCTGGTTTGCAGATGAAAACTTGGTTACGGATTGAAGCAAGCACGGTTGGACAGCTACCATTTGAATTTATATTTGTACTCAGCACCACTGCACAAACTGAAAAAGTCCTCTCTGACACCCAAGGGCACTCTCACCTGCACCACACGTTGTGTATAGTCACACGTGTTTTGTAGCATTGCTCATACCATTATCATTTTTGGGAGTAACGAACAGACCTCCCTTTAAATAGTAAATGTTCCTAAAATTTTGCGCTCCACTGCAACACAGTGAACCTTATATTATTGTGTGAAAATGAAATATTATGAATGCACATCTGATGAATTAAGCAGTAAGTGTGTGAAAGAAATAGATCATTCTGCTCAAAATGATTGCAAAACAACATGTAACTGTGTGGTTAATTAGGTTGAACATTTCAGAAAATATCTTGAAACATTTCCAGTGAGGTAAATTACAAATGTTTATAAAGTTATGCACAAATATAATTAAGTTACAATGATAAGCAGCATTATATGGTCAAATTGCAGCACTGTCACACAGACAGCGACTCTCTTAAGTAACACTTAAAGCACGTCCAGTTTTGGGAAATGTATGTTAAAAAAATGACAAACATTCGTGAAATCGCTTGTAGAAAATGCTCTTTACCACTAAGATCAATTGCTATTGGGAAACAAGGTCTTTCTTGTCAGCTTCTTGTCAGTTCTTCAGTAACAAAAGTAGCTCATTGGTCACTTGAAGAGAACACAAGAGCCCACCCCGATGACAGAAGGTTTTTTTTGCTATCATGTTGGATCCTTTTTTCCATTGCTGGAACCATTAACTCAGCACAGAGTCCTTACGGTCAAGGGATTAACGACCTCCCGTTGGCAGACGCTACTGCATGCTTACATTTCCCTCCGCCTGGCCAGCGATAATGTTAATGAAGCTCACACCTGGAAATCACTGGAAAAATCGCCTATTGTGGTGCCGGCTTAAGCCACGATAGTATTTGATGTTTGATTTTCTAAGGACGTGAGATGCCTGTACTCCATTAAGAGCTAATGTAAGGACTAATGGTTAAACCAGAAGAGACTGAGTATTGAGTGCAATGAGCAATTATAGTGTTTGAAGTGACATTTTATGACAAGATAATTACACTCTTGTTTTCCTACATGGGTCGGGCTTTAGCTCAGGAGCTTGTTTACCCTCAAACCTTGAAGAATTGTCTTGAATTAAGATATTAACGTGGCACTGAAGGTGACTTAGCTTATATAAAGGAAAGCTGAATCCTCACTGTGACCTTTAAAAGATATTTGCAAGCCCTTATTGAATAAGCAGCCCAGTTTAGAGAATGGCTCTTGAAATGTCTGCTCCACAGTTCTCCTCTCTAACAACCTTAGTGATATTTCAACATAAACCAGTTTGTCACAGCATCAAGGTCACCTTATTTTTCCTCCATCAGCGCAAGGTGAGATTGGGCTTTTCTGTCGCCCTGTTGAACAGTTTGAGCACACAAAGCAAACACCGGTAGGCCTCTCATCTCCAGTTCAGCATATGGGCTCTGTTGGATCATTTTAGCATTGAGATTTGCTCCACATCGTGCCCTTAATTACATTTTTGATCATCGCTCTGTTCCATTTAGTAATGAAGGGACAGCTGTACAGTCTTCCATCAAGAAGTGACTCATTTTATTGAAGGGCACATAATTGTGTTTTCTCTTTCACTCTTAAATGGAGGAGTGGGTGGAAAAAAATAAAACCATTTTTTTAAAGCTCTGTGTAGGTGCTTAGCAGAGTAGTGTGGAGATTTTAAACCCTCTGACACTATTTTACAGTCTTCAATCAATGCAATCAATCATATGTTATAAACAAGTTTTGTCTGAGACATGCTAAGTAAGCAATCTACTCGATGGCATGTGTTCATTTGTCAAAAGAAAAATGGTAAAAACATTTAAAATTGACAATTGAGTCTGACCTGGCACTGAAACCACTGTTAACTCTTGTGGCATATTTGGTTTGTGTGGGACAATGAGTCATCACTGGTCTGCTGTAGCCTAATATTTTTTAAATCTAAGCCTCTCCTTTTTGCATTACAACATGAGACAGACCACTGAAAGCAATACTATTATAGTACACTCGAGAATTCAGCAGACATGTTTGTATTTTTATTAATGGTCTATGTATGCTGTTGCAAACCCTAAATCATGGCAGTTCATGCAAAGAATTAAGACCTCTTAAGATTAAATGCCATGGGCTTTGTTTGTTCAAAGTTTTTGAGAAATGATATGCACCTGTCTTGTTTTGGAGGGAGGTTGGGTAGTTTATTACCCAGTATGGATAACATTCTCTCTGTCCAACCACAAACTACACAAAACTTACTGTTAATGAAGAAATCACCATTTGGAAGCTGTCCCAATCACACCAAAGCCAAAAAATGAAAGATCAACTGATTTTAGATATTGACAAAAAAAAAAGGGGGGGGGGGGTGGGATAAATCAAGAATCATTAAAAATGTTTTAAATATTAAAATGTCAATTAAATATAGTTTGTTAGCCCCAGTGACTAACAAATATTATTATTGGGACATTTTTGCGACATTTTGTCCAATCAATTTTTTCCCCAATTTTAAAGATGTAAATTGATGTTAATTTTTGTGTTTCAGCTATGATGTAACTCTAAGGTGTTATTTAATGGGAATCATTAAAGATATTTTAAATATTAAAAGCTCATTTAAATGTAGTTTTCTTGCTCTAGTCACAAGCAATTTGTATTATTAGAACATTAAGACATTATAGTCAGTTTACAGTTTGCAGTTTACTTTGACTCGTTCTTCCTTTTGTGAGGCACTTACAATGGAAGTAAATGGGGCCAATTTTTGGAGGGTTTAAAAACACTGTAAACCCTTAAAAGTTCTACTAACTTAAAAAATTTGAGGCAACTGATTGCCTTTACTTTTACAAGTTTCAAAACTTAAGTCTCAAGTATGCATAACTTGTTTGTCTCAGAAACTGTAAATTAAAAGAAATGATTTTGGTCCAATCAAAATATGCAATTACTAATATTTATTTTAATTAAACACAACTCAAAATTTAATGTTCTGCAGACTTAATATATTTATACAACTTAAAAAAAAATATGTTTTTGAAATCATGAATATGCTTTGTATTAACTTATTTTAAGCCATGTTAACTTAATAATTAAACAATATAATTTTAGGTGACTTGAAATGTGCTAGTAGTATTACTTAATGTTTTGCAAATGCCTTGTTTATTTTTATTGTTTTTATTTTTTTTATTTCCTTAAATATGAACATTTTGCAACTTAAACATAAAAAATAAGCAAACTGCATGTAGAAAACATTTAATATAAAAAGACAAGGTACAATTATTGACAAAACATGAGGCACAAAAAAAAAAAAAAAAAACCTTCGACAGCGACAGGATAAATTGTCTACAGCTGCATTAGTGTTGCACATCCTTCAACGTTAAAACCTTATAAAACCACCAGTCTTTAAAACTCTTTTGGGTAACTCAGATCCAATGCATAAATAAGTCTAAACGTACAAAGAAATTTGAAAAGCCTGGGCAGGTGGGTGATGACTTCACTTTCAAGAACAATGAAATTTCTGACCAGACTGTAGTGAATTGCAGCATCTGTGAGTTCTCTGACCGCTGTTATCATGGCAACTGGTGAATATCCAACATTTGGCTATTCTGAATCTTCAGCCCTGAAATGCAGAAATAGAAAAAAGTGGCAAAATTAAAGAACAATTTATCACAATCTGTTTCAAAATACACACCTACATAAAAGAATAGTTCACACAAAAATTATGTCATTATTTACTCACTTATTCCAGACCTGTATGATGTTTTGTCTTCCATGGAAGACAGAAGCTTTGTTTTTGTTGTTGTTGTTTTTTTTTTGTTTTTTTTTTATAAATCATCTTCTTTAAAAGGATAGTTTCCCCAAAAATGAAAATTCTCTCATCATTTACTCACCCTCATGCCATCCCAGATGTTTATTACTTACTTTCTTCTGCAGAACACAAATGAAGATTTTAGAAAAATATCTCGGCTCTGTAGGTCCATACAATGCAAGTGAATGGTGACCAGAACTTTGAAGCTCCAAAAAGCACAAAAAGGCAGAATAATAGTAATCTATAAGACTCTAGTGGTTAAATCCATATCTTCAGATACAATAAACAGATCAATAGGTCAACATTTAAGTCCTTTTTTATTACAAATCTCCACTTTCAAATCTAAAAGTGAAAGTGGAGATTTGTAATAAAAAAGGACTTAAATGTTGATCGGTTTGTCACCCACACCAATTAAATCACTTCAGAAGACATGGATTTAACAACTGGAGTTTTATTTTACTTTTATGCTGTTTTTAACAGTTTTTTTTTGGAGCTTCAAAGTTCTGACACCCATTCACGTGCATTGTATGGCCTTACAGAGCTGAAATACTCTTATAAATATTTGTTTGTGATCTGCAGATGAAAGTCATACACATCTGGAAAGTCGTACACATTATTCTTTCAAATAATGAAAGAATTTTCATTTTTGGGTGAGGTATTCCTTTAAGTTTCAAAAATGCTTAAATTATTTAGAAATGTGTGAATAAAGTAATTTACCCTGCATGTTTTGAAGAATCTTGAGGCGTCTTCTCTCAGCAGCACAGGAAGTGCACGAAGCACAGTGGTTCGACTTGTTTGGACACTATGTTGATTCTGAAAGTACATTTTTAATCTAATGTTAAATGTTGAACATGTTTCAGCCTAAACATTGTGAATTATCTAAAACCCTTCAGCTCCCAACCCAAATTCATAGCTTTTGTAACCTTCACACTAGCCTGAAGATAGGAAAGCTTAGGCCCAGATGGAATCTGTAGACATTTTTGGCTCTTTCCAAGCAGATTTTTGGATGGGATTTAAACATGGTAAAATGTGTTAAATGAACCTGAGAGTACTGTACACTTAATGGTTGCTAAAAGCATCACACAATTAGCCAAACTATTTAATAAACAACATGCAAGTGATGGAGAATTTGTAGAACATTTATAAAATGAGAAATGTTGCAATTCTGCTGAATTCCCTGCTGAGGGATAATGAAAATCCCTTTAAACGAAAATTCTCTCATCATTTACTCACTCTCATGCCATCCCAGATGTGTATGACTTTCTTCTGCTGAACACAAACAAAGATTTTTAGAAAAATATCTCAGCTCTGTAGGTTAATTCAATGCACGTGAATGGGGACCAAAACCTAAGCTCCAGAAAGCACATGAAGGCAACATAAAAGGTAATCCATACGACTCCAGTAATCTTTTGAAGTGATCCAGTTGGTTTTATTGTAGGTGAGAATAGACCAAAATATAATTAATTTTTCACTATAAATCTCCTTGGCGATCACGATTTCAAGCTTGATTACACTTCCTATAGCACCATCTAGCGCTGTACAAATGCATTAAGCACCAGGAAGTGTAATTGAGCTTGAAATTATGATTGTGCTTAGAGATTGAATGGCAAGATGTACAGTGAAAAAGGGGTTTTATTTTGGTCTGTTCTCACCCCAAACCAACTGGATCACCTCAGAAGACATTGATTAAACCACTCGAGTCGAATGGATTACTTTTATCAACTATCATTTACTTGAATTGAATGGACCAACAGAGCTGCAATATTCTTTTAAAAATCTTAATTTGTGTTCAGCAGAAGAAAGAAAGTCATATACATCTGGGATGGCATGAGTGTGAGTAAATGTACATTTTCATTTTTGGGTGAACTAATCTATACAACTCCAGTTGTTAATTATATATCTTCTGAAGTGACAGTTTAAAAAAAGGACTTAAATATTGATCTGTTTCTCACCCACACCCATCATATCGCTTCTGAAGACATGGATTAAACTACTGGAGTCTTATGGATTACTTTTATGCTGCCTTATGTGCTTTTTGGTATCCTTCACTTGCATTGTATGGACCGACAGAGCTGAGATATTCTTCTAAAAATCTTGTGTACAGGAGAAAAAAGTCACACATATCTGGGATGACATGAGGGTCAGTAAATGAGAGTGGTTTTATTTTTGAGTGAACTATCCCTTTAAGTTTGGGACAGGCTCAAATTCTTTTGTGTAAAGTCAAGGTCTGTTGAACCACAGAACAATATTACACAACTAAGACCATAATACCTTTAAGTAACGAATCAAGAGAATCTCAGCAAGTTCACCAGAAGTCTTTTCTGACTCCAATGTCTTCTGACGAGATATAAAGTCATCAGCGAAGACTGTGCCGATCAAGTTCTGCATACTTGTGTTTGGTAGATTCTGGTTTGTAAAGCGCTACTCAGCAAACACCTGAAACAGAGATAAGAAAGGCTAGTAACATTCACAATAGATTGAAAGACATCCCTACAAATGATCAACAACAGTTTTACCTGGATATTTTTATTTTTCTTCAACTTACAATATCTGTCATAAAAAATGGGGGAAACCAATTAATTCCAATGTTGCCCATTTAGATCAAATAAAGAAATACGGCTATTTTACAGTAAACACACATGTGCACGCACACACACACACTTGTTACTTACCTTGGAGACTTGTACCATGTGAACAACAAAATACATCCACCTTGTTCTAACTAGGGTGGGAAACTAGTTCAAACAAGTCCTTTAAGCTCTCAATATTCGTTAGAACGGGGAGAAATACGAATAGCATATAAGTCTATCAGTTAAATTACACAACAGTAACCTTAAAAAAAAAATATATATATATATATATATACTGTATATATATATATATAATAATAATCTAAAGAATCACAGGCTAAAAATTCCTCAGTGTTAAAATGCTTGTAAAATGTAGAAATTGTACCTCTGTCGATACACAGAGGAGCTGCTTAAGTTAAGCACACGCTGCATCATTTAAAATACTATCCTGTAGATGGACAAAACACTCTTTAGATAACTGTTACTGTTCGTTTTGTATTCTACATATCCTAAAATATCATTATTAAACTGAAGTTAAACTAAGAGGTTACTTCAGTTACCTAAACCAGCAACTTGTAATTTTTCTTTCAATAAAGTTTTATCTTTCAACTAATACGGCTTAATTTCGAAAGTCAAGCAGCAATGAAGGGGGAGAGCAAATAATAAAACACTAGTGGGTCTTTGCTCATTTATTCAGACATGTTAGTTATCTGTACAATTATATGTCAATTATATTTATAACATCATCGATTCAGATACAATTAAGCTGGTAATGCACACAGTACATAGTTATTCATAACACCCAGACTGTATAAAGGTATGTCATAATACACATTGTAATAAATAAATAAGCACTATAATGTGAATATAGTCTATATTTAATTTGTATATACTAATGTCAGTCAATAAATAACACATCATAAGATTATGAAGCACAGACTTTATTCACACCACCAGACTGCAATGTAAACATATTAGTCAATTACACTAATATGCCTCCATCGCCTTCTGAGTTAAAAGCAGCTTTTACATTCATACAGACGGGATCATCACAGATGTTTTGTATTATTGTGACCAAATAAGTCAGATTTAATTAACACAAACATTTGTAACTTCTGAATGAGAGATGTTTACGGTGATGTACCGCTGGAAGTGTGTACTTGCCAGTCACATAAGACTCACTGGCGTATGGAGATGAATCGTGGATAAAAATATATCTTAAATGTTCGCAAAAGTCAAATTTGGCAGTAGTTTTGCTGTCTCCAGACCTGTATACACCTGTCCTGGGACTTGGCATAGATTAAAGCCATTTTTGAGGTTTTTCTTGATATCGTTTTATGGGTGTTTTTCCATTCACCGCCATTGTTTTCTCAGCTGATGGTCACAAATATGGCGGCTGCGGGGAAAAAGTGACGTCACTGAAACAGGTCACTATACAATATTACAACTTTGTTTTCATGACAATGAAATCCTGTAATATCCAGTATTGGATATAATTTTACATACTGTAGATAATCTAGTAATCTAGTAAGCGATTGTAGCACACTAAAATCATGTTAACACATTGATAACCATTTCCATTGTAAGTGCCTTACAGTAACTACAATTTTTGCTTTTGTTAAGTAAAGGGAGTTGAAATTATTTTTTGTGGTTATCAACGTTATACCACAAATGCTGTTAACTGAGCTTAACTTGTATTGAACCCTGTATATTCCTTTGAATGTATCATGACTATTACGTTACTCAAAGGTGTCATTTCACAGGTAAGAACTTGCTCATTTAGCATTTAATACTGTGAATAAGAGCATTGCTGGTTTAAATGCAATTTGAATATCCTCTATAGCAAGTTGCCATGGCAGCAAAAGCATATTGTAGCCCACTGTTAAGTCCAATTGCAGGTTTATATCTGCATAGATTTACTTGGATGGTCAATAATGTGGTTTTCCTACTAATCTGAATATCCTGACAGAGAAGCTAAATGGCTCGGGACAGGCCATGTTTCCATGCTCCACACCATCCATCTTTTCAGCAGGCCTAAACAATTACAGATTGAGTGAGGGAGAGCACAAATGCTTTAGACACATAATGTCCTCTGGATTTTTTCTCTCTTAGCTCTAATATGGCATTTTTGATCGAATTTGAGAGAATGTGATTAGTCAGCTCAGACAACACCTCTACCAGTCACTGTTTTGTCATTCAGTTGTATTTTCATGGTGGACTGTACTATGATATGTAATTATTAAATTTTCTGCAGATTTAATGTGGTCTATTGAGTGTGAGTGAAATTCAAGCAGCCCTTATTTTAGTTAGAGCTGTATGCAATGTGTTGTTTGTGAAATTAACCTGTTGATGGGAAGAAGACATACCAAAAGTCCCTCATGCACACCACTGGCCCCAGACCTCCTCCAGTTGTCCAGTTTCATCCAATCAAGACAGTTTTTTGGGGGGGGGGATCCACTCCCTAATGACTTTTAGATCACACTACTAGAAAAGAGAGAATCTTAGATGGTAAATACAATATAATGGCTATGGGGTTTGGGTCTGTGGGAGTGTGTTGAACCTTCCCCACTTGCTGACGTGGAGACAGTTCAATGAGGCATTAATCATTAGATGTATTAATAGGAAAGCTTGGTTTAACAGGCATTTTGTGAAATCTAATCCCGCAGACCTCTACAGAGCCCCTGCCTCCTCCATGCTTGTTTGTATTATTAAATATTCTGACTAAGACTTGATGATGCTTCCAGCTACCAATATGTAGTGTATTTAGATCTGCAATAAACAATGTGTATGGTTGTTTTGAAAGGATGGAAAACATCTTTGTTTAATCTCAAGCTATACACACAGAAAGGGAAAGACACACAGATATCCATACACACAGCGTGGTTAAATATGTGTCTAAAAAATGCAGCAAGAGTGCATCAAGATTTACATAAATACATTGCAATGGTAATTCTTAATGGGGGCATTCTTTATCAGTTGTCAACTAGCTGGAAAACCCCATTAAAGTGACATTTTGTTCTCTTGCACTTTTCTCCCCCTAGAGTTTCATTAAAAGTTAAAGGCTAATTGAACACCAGACTTGCATGACAAACTTAGACTTTATTAAGAGGACACCTCCTTAAATTCTTGTAGTAGTGTTCTCCACAGCAAGAACACTGCATTATGCAAGCATGGGTTATTACTTTCATTCCACTGTACAGGCAAGTTGAGCGTCCTCACATTCCTGACACATCATTAAGAGCTGATAAACTCTTTCTTAACCAGACAGGTAAATTGGAAATTGGGTCATTCCTTGCTATTTTTGTATACTTAAGCTACATGGGAGCAGGCTCTATCATCACAGTAGTATTTGTAGACTGCAGAAATGTAACATATATATAATATTTTTTAATCACAATTAATCTCATAATTGATATTAATCACGATTGATCTCAGATTTTAAAAGTAGTACAATCTGACACTATATATACTTTCTGTCCTAATGCATTTATTTGTTCTTTGGAAAGAACAACACAATAGAACAAAACAATACAGTATGTAACAAAAATGCTTTATTAACATTTTCCAAACTCCTTACTAAAAAATCACTAAAAGATCTCCAATTTGAGTAACATTAAACATTTCCCAAAGTCTAAGTGGGATGTTTATTCATTGCAATGGGCATTAAAACCTCATTTAATATTAATCAGTCAGCCGGCTGTCTTTTCACTTTAGATATGGAATGCACATGACGTGTCAGGGCATCCAGCGCTGCTTTGAACTGCATATGAAAAGCGCACTTCCAATATAAAGATAATTCTAACACTTCAAAAACTCTGCGTTAACGGGTACAAAGTTGAAATTATATGAAATTTGAGCGGAGCGTCAACAGGGAGAAAAACTAGCTGCACAGCGGGCTTGTAAGTATAGACATGCTTATGTGGTAAAATGCTGACTTACAAAAAACGCATGAAGGACTTCAGTGAAAGGTTGTGAACAGAGGTTCTTTCTCCAGCACTTGATCATTGGCACGGACTCCCTGTTGTGTGTTTGAGCGTAATGTCCCCACTAAACACATTGCAAAGGCCCCGCCCTCTAACAGTGTTTACAACTCACACGAAGCTGAATAAAATATCAGAATCTAATGTCAGCCTAAATCATGCTAAGACATGCCTAAATCGCGAATAAGAAAAATTAACGCGTTAAACATTTTTTAATTAATCACATGCATTACACTAATATATACTGTATATACTGTGTGTGTGTGTATATATATATATATATATATATATATATATATATATATATACACACACAGTATAAGCAAAATAGGATATGGTGTGTGCTGTTCTGGTGCATTTAATGCTAGGCTTTGTGCTTCAGGTTGAGTGATGTTGTGAGAAAATGATGGACATGCTGTTCATAGAGAAAGGGAGAGTTTGTGTAGCTGTTGGGGGTGTAGCTGGCTCTTCTCCAGACTGCCACAGCCCTTATGCTGGCCATGTATTCAGGATCTTTCTCTCTCATTCTGGCCAAGAGAGGAAAACAAAATTCATGATTTTAAAGGTGGAATTAATCACTTCCAAGCATCCAAGATTTCTGGTTGAATCCTAGAATACAGGATCTTCTCATACTTATGGCATTCCTCTGACCTTCCTCCCTCTGTTTTTGTGTCCTTGAGCAAGATTTCTACTCCCAGATTGTCCAATGTGTTTAACATCACTGTATTGCTCTTTCTTTGTGAAGATGTCTTGTGACTACAAATATTTTCTGATGACACAATGCTGCTGCAGATATCTCATCAAATCTCTCTTTCAGGCTTATGATTGTTTGTATTTGTCTTGTCTGTTGTGTGTAGACCTTTGAACTTATTACAACACCATACAGCACAGATCAAGGTGATTAGATGGTGTCAATATATAGCAAATGAAAGGCTGCTCTCTCTGTATGTATTTCCTTTTCTTTTTCTCTTTCGTGTAGTGACTTGTGTGTCGAGATGGAATGAAGCCTGTTGTGCTTGGTTGTCAGCTCGTCCCTGCTGAGCACTGTGGCCCTATTAATGATCTCCTCCAATACCATCACAACCGTCTCCCCACAGCATCCTTTTTCAAAGCCTCTGCTTCAGTCACCTTGACACCAACCCCCAGGCAACAGCCTCTCAGCTATAGATGTGACTACCATTGTCTGGAGGCAGTCAGCTCTTGTTAGCCTCTAGCGTATAAACAGATGAATAATGTTTGGGTGCCTCTACTTGATTATCATGAAAAGAGAGCTCCTTCTCTCAGGGCTTACATCTGTGTAGAATGTAGGCTCTTGCTCCAAATACATTTAGTTTAAGCACATTAAGAAGGACATCTGCATTGTTTTCCCAACCCAAGGCTTTTCCAAGGCCTGAGCTCTCCAACATCTCCCAGCTCTTTGTCCCTTGGCCAGACAGGACTGATTTGCATGGCCAGCTGCTGTCTTCCAAATTGAAACGATTCTTTTTGATAGGACTGGATGCCGTCTTTGTTGAATGATCAAGTGGTCCGAATGAATCAGGAGTTTTATGGGAATATACCTGGAAGATCAACCTGTAACACAGTGGTTCTCAAAGTATGGGGCGGAGGTATTGTAAGTGGGGAAGGAAGACAGCCTTGTGGTGACAATACGCGGAAGAACCAATGTGCGTAATTTCTATTTCTCCCTATGTGGTGTCAGGTGCGCTCGCTGTGCTGCACACAATGTTCTCGTGTACATGCCAGACTTTAATGGGTGAAGTGGGAGGTTTCAGTGATTTAACACTTACATTTTAGTCTGTCCTTCACACAACACTATCATATGGCTTCAGTAGACTGGGAATATAGCACACGAGTGATATGGACAAATTTTATGGTGCTTTTATGTGGTTTTGGTGCTTGACAGTCTCAGTCACGATTCTCTCATCCCTCAATTTTGTGTTTACGAATGAAAAAGTCATACTGGCTTGGAAAGAGAAGGATGATTAGATAACAAATGTTATGTTTTGGTGAGCTTTTATATATTTAACATTGCTCCTGCAAGCACTATGACTTTTGTATTTGTTCTATTTTTGGATGTTTTATAAGTATATACACATAGCTAAAAGTTTTAGGGATGGGTCACAATTGTCGATTGGTCAAATAGTTGTCAAACTGTGTCATATTGTGCATTGCATTTTTAAGATGATTTTAAGATCAAGTTAAAAATAGTCCAACATTTAAAATCCCTGCATTCTGTTCCATTCTGCTGCTCTCCATCTAGAAGTTTTTGAATGCATAAACACATCCATTTTGAACTACCCATAAGAAACGTGTTTGATCTGATAAAGCCGAAACCTGCATAATTATACAGGGCTTGAAACAGATTAGTCGTTCAGGCAACACGCCTACTAATCGAAAATATGTGGTTTTGCATATTCCCAAGAACCACTCCTGTGAAAGTGGATATGGAAAACAAAATCTAGCCAACTCAAGAAGATGTGGAGCATGCTTGAAATGCTATAGAAATGTCACTTTGACTCAATATTCCACAGGGAGGGCCAGGATGGTTTTGCCCTAACTCCCAATCCCGTAAATGTCGACACATATACAAATCACTCGCAGGCCAGCCTGGAGTGGACTGTTAGTGCACCGAGAGATAAATATATGGGGAGACATAAAGAGAGGAGCAATCTCTGGAAAATCAATTCTGACCTTCAGCTTGTATAAATTAGAGGGCAAAAAGAGGGATTGCTCGATTACTGAACACTGGCCCGATGATATAGAAATGCTGGGTCAAAACAATATTGACATCAAAACCTGTGTTGTCTTTGAAACTGCAGAGTATGAGCAGGCCCAGGCAGAATTTGCAGACATGTTTTTTTGCTCTGTCTGCTTGTGCGGCAAAAAACTTCTGGCTCAACCCAATAGTGTGAGTTTGGGGTGGGACTACCTGTTTCCTGAACAATGGGATGGGGGAAATGTTTGGAAGATGTGTTTGAACGTGTTTATTTTTTCAATTCCCCTTGTGAATGAGGATTTATTGTGAGGAAGGGACAACTTGGCAAGGCAATTTTTTTTTTTTTTTTAGCAAAGTATGGGCAGATAAAGGAGGAAAATGTACTAACCTTGTTTCAAAATGGTTTCGGTGTAAATTCCATTTAAAGCAATGTATTTTTTGCCTAAACCCTCCCAAGCCCCATGTACTAGTTTCTGGTTGATTAAAGTAAAGGCTAAAACTCATTCAATATTCTGGGCTTATCGGCTACAAATACTCCCAGCTTTCAACACTGATTAATTGTTCCACTGTTCGTATCAACCTTGACACACATATCCATGATAATCCACCTGAAATGCAAAAATATACTGCAAATATACTGCATTTATTGTGTGTGCGCTTAATATGTTAACCTTTTGAAGGTGTATGATTACTGTTCCTACACCTTCTACTGCAAAAGCAAACTCTTGCACCGATGAAAGCTGACATGGCATGGAGAGCATTTTAAAATTCATTGGTTGCATCCAGGCATGCTTAATTGTTTTCATTTTAAATGAAGCAGGGTGTGCTATTAGTCAGGCTCACTGCCCCCTGCCACATCGAAGATTTTTTTTTAATTTTAATTTTTTTTTTTTTATGGTTGTTTTCAATTATGCACACAGAAAAGCAAATGACTATGACTTTTCAACGATACGATCTCATTTGTCTGCGACCACTATGGTCTTAAAAGCAAATGAGCCACAAATAAGGTGCTGCATTGAAAGAACTTATTGTTTCATTCCATTTAGTAATTCAAAATGCTAGCTCACGAATTTCTCCTGTTGTATACAAATATATCAAAAAGCTACTTTTTACAACTTTTCTACTTTTACAACATGTTGATGTCCCTGTGTTTTTATAAAGCAATAAGGCATTACATGATGTGTTAGTCATTTTTAAACACCCTTTACCCATGGTAAATTATTTCACCAAGTAATATAGTTCTTTAGCGTAGTTGTATCTGTAGTTGTTATTATAGATGTATAGATCTGGCCTATACAAAATGTAGAATTCCATTGCTTTGCAGTCACAAGTGTGTGTATAATGGTAATATCAGCTGTCATCTAATCAGATTTCAAAGTTGTTACTATTCCTTTCATAATAATATTTTTTGTATCTTTTGCAGGACTTTCTGCAAACCCTACTGATTTGGAAAAACGCTACACAGCGTTCGGTAAAAACTTCATCCCCCCCAAGAAACCCAAGACCTTTCTGCAACTGGTATGGGAGGCACTACAGGATGTCACCCTCATTATTCTGGAGGTGGCAGCCATTATTTCCTTGGGTCTGTCCTTCTACCACCCACAAGGGGAAGGCAAAGATAGTGAGTTTTCAATCTCTCTGTTTGAACATAGTTGGGTAGTATTGGATTAGAGCTCAGAGAATGCTCAGCAAAACAGAGCTTTAGCTGAGCTTTGTTCAGAGACTAGTCCAATGTTATCTGTTTTAGTGCTGCACAATTAATCATATTTTAATCGCAATCAAGATTTCTGCCTCTCACAGTTAATTAAGCATAATCATCTGCGATATTAGTGAGCTAGCAAACAGAAGTTATCAGCCCGGTAAAGTTGCAAATTATTGTTCGTTTTCATTACAGGCTTTTCATTTTAGGCTGTGTCTATGGATGATAGACCAAATCACAAGCTCTTTCCTAGTCCGTTTTCACCTCACCTGACCAGTCACGCTCTTTTCAGAAGTTCGCTACTGATCAATCACTGTTTCTCTTTTGAGCACATGCTGAAATACAGAAACGCACCGCAGAGGTTACAAGTCTCGTATGTGTGGCACACAAGGATAATGGTACAGCGTCCTGCTCGATCAGAGTCTTTCTAGCAAGTCAGTCCACTGTCGGCCATCTTTGAAATGCTCCCGGGAGACTATTTCCAGTCATGACAGTGCAGCTCATATGTACTTGAATAGGGAACACCAAAATCTAAAAAAATTGTTGGTCAAGATTACGATCAAATAGCATATTTTAAATCAGCAGTAAAATCGGACAAAACTGGTATAATAAACTGTGCTTCTTTACCTCTGATTACGATAAAAAACTACATTTTCCTGGCTTGTATAGCTAGTTCGCATGCGTGTTCTCGGGTTGATTGACAGGCAATGTCTGTATCTAAAAGGTGATCGACTTATTTCCCTGTAAAGCAGGACTTCCTTTCTACATCTGTTGACCGTTGGGCACGAGCTCATTGGTTGGGCGTTCCAATTTCTCCCATTCATTTTAATAGAAGTGGCCCGTCTCAGCTAAATAGTCTCTGGCTCAATGGGCATGAAATTAATTCCATCTCGTGCTTTGATAATGTATGTTATATGCAGAACAGCTGTGCTCTGAGTTTGGTTCATGCGCGTCGCTAACATGCGCTGACCAGGTTATTTTAAAGCGCTACACATTTACCTCAGTTGCACATTTGCCTAATTCCAAATATGTTTGGGCATAAGTACGTATGTAAACAAATCTAAAGTAACCCCATGGCACCAGGGTTGTGTGGAGCGAGGAGGAGACGAGAGCCTTTATGGAAGGAGCACAAAATGTCACACTGTCACCTCTGTTGGTAACACACTGAAACAAAACACTGTCTTCATTCAAAATAAAAGGCTTGATAAAATAATTAGGCTTCCTTCAAAATAGACGCTTGAGGCTGTATAGCAATTCTGCATGCTCAATTATTACAGAAATATGTTACTGTTAGCCTATATAGTACTGTAGGGTAATGATAATTTGATTTAATAATTTGATAATTTAATGTGAATAATAATAATTTAATTTAAAGAATGGATCTTAAAAGAGGATGCAAGTGTAAACACTCTACAGAGTAACTGTTTCTATTAGCAGTAAATAATGGGCAAAACATGCCTTAATTTTGGTCAAAAGGAGTCATTTACTAGTTTGCAATTCTACCAACTTGTTCAACAGGAGAGCTACTGTTTAATATAATTTTATGTTTTTTGTTCTTTTAGAATCAAGATCTAAGCAGTGGCAACTGTATTTTTATTTTATTTTTATTTTTCAAATTGTGCAGCCCAGTAATATTTTTTTCTTCCAAATAACAGAATAATCGTGATTAATAATCAGCATTAAAATTTTGAGCAAAATAATCATGATTATCATTTTCACCATTATCGTGCAGCCCTAATCTGTTTTGATCTAAACCTTTTTTGTGACTCAACTTTTTCCGTCTTATGTTTTAATCGTGGGTTCATTTGGGACTTTTGACCATATGCACCACTCTGAATGCTGGAGATCTTGAATTTGGCTGCTACTTCAGGCTAACACTAATAACCATATGGCTCAAACCGCAAGTCTGACCTTAAAAAATCATCAACTTCTCCAGAAGGAAATTAGGTCAATGAAGTGTAAATCTGTGATGAAATATGTTTCTGACTAGAGGATTCTTTCCGAAGAAGAGACTCCTGATAAAATGTGAGCATGCAGCTGCTGTTTTTAATTTTTTTGTTTCCTAAAGGTCTCAAAAGGTTATATGAACCTCTTTAAAGGTTATACTTGACTTAGGCTGGTGAAGTTCAGATTTTGTATACTCGACATTTCAAGAATATAAAGGGCTTTCTCTCTGTGTTTTTATTATTCCAGACTGTGGCCAAGCATCTGGAGGTGTGGAGGATGAGGGTGAGGCTCAGGCAGGCTGGATTGAAGGTGCTGCCATCTTGTTCTCTGTCATTATCGTGGTGCTGGTGACTGCCTTTAACGACTGGAGTAAAGAAAAGCAGTTCCGTGGGCTGCAGAGCCGCATCGAGAAGGAACAGAAGTTCACAGTCATCCGTAAGGGTCAGGTCATCCAGATCTCTGTGGCTGAAATCGTCGTGGGAGATATCGCACAAATCAAATATGGTGAGAGTTTACGTCTGCAGATTTAAATCTCAAATGACGTTAGGGAAGAGAAAACGTGGGATGAGCACTATTCTAACAGGATTAGTTTTGTAAATTACATTTGAGTTACAATTATTAACATAGAACATCTTTAATTGCATCTACTGATACAGATGGGATTGCGGTCTCTGTAGTTTTTACTAAGACTGGAGCTTCTGTTATCTGAGTGTGGCAGTTACAGAAGGTCTTGTGCTCTGGATATGTAAATCACTAAACCCACTTAAATAATCAAGACTTGTATGGGATGGTGTAACAGGTATAGGACAGGCAAGGAGGAGGCAGGAACTGGCTGAACAGTCAACACAAAATTTAATGTAAAACTCACAACATAAAACAAACACAGACAAACATGCAACGCGGCTATGTACGTCTCTCTCTCTCTTGAACTGGTGCCTCTTGCTACCCTTTATCTCGCTCTCCTGCTGATCAGCTGATTCAGCGCCGGCCATGCAGCCTCACGGCCCGGCCTCACCCTCCTCCTCGTCACAGATGGAGTCCTCTTAAAGCTGATATGTGTCATTTTTTTCAATGTTAAGTTACTATACCCCATCCCTGGTTAATATGCAGAAAAACTATGAATAAACCTTTTATGGGTTAATTTCTCCTGAAAAGTGTAAACGCTGACTCTGTGGCAGTTGCAAACATGTATCTGTTTGAGCAGTCTGTCTAGTCCGACACAGCAACATTGGCTCAACCTGTTGCGTAAGTTTGAGTTGGGACTATCTGTTTGTTTGACCAATGGCAGATGGAGGGTGTATTTGAAAATCTGTTTGAATTTGAAGAAAAATCTATTTTTGCAATTCTGTTTTTACAATTTGGTGATGATAAGTTAGCAGATATTACACACTTTAGCTTGAATGATTCCGGTTCAGTTGCATTAACAATTCTTTCAGTACTTTGAGGAAGAACTGTTTTGGGGGGAAAAAATGCATTTCTAATTGTATTTACTGCCCTCAGCAGTCTGTTGCCAATGATGAGACACCCAATGACTTTTCATTGACATTTTAGTGGCAGAATAAATGCAATCCAATAATTGGTCCCAGTTATATATTAAATAAAAATAAAATGTGGTAACACACAGAATTAATTAATTCACATTGTCATATGGATTTCCAGTCAGTAACTACATTGCTTTAAGTCTCAGAAGCCTTATTTACAACATAACAGACCACAGTTAATTTTGCGTCGGACATGACAAAAGTAATACCTTGTGCTTCAGGAAATTAGTCAGATAAATTCAGTAACCATTGACTGATTCATAAGTGTTTTTGATTCACTAAAAAGAGACGGCTGTTTAGAGTCATTGGTTAGGGCATTGGAACACACTGGTCGCGCTGGAAGTTTTGCGCTGTAGACTCAGTAGCGTTGTTGCAGCGCCGTTGAATTATGGTGCAGGAGACACTGTCAGCATATTTTAGTACGGTGTCCCATCCACATTAGGGTAAGAGTGCACATTTGGGAACTGTGAATGGAACCAAATGTCATGAAAATCATTCGGTTTCTCATCCTTAAAAAAAGAAAAAAGAAAAGGGAACTGGTTCTGAATAAGAAACCTCTTAATATGTAATCTGTTTAAAGCATATATTTAAGGAAAGATCAAAATAAATGAGGAGCAGTTTTGTAAAAAAAGTTATATACCGCAATCACAGACATTCTTTTCCAGATAGGGTTAGATTTTTCAGAGGACCCCGTGTTAGGTAAATCTTCAGGAATAACTAGTCTTATCCATATAGGGCTTAAGACTGTAAACCAATGCTAACATTATTGTAACTGTTAATTTGTCTCCACAGTGTCATTGATCTAGATGTGAGTTGTCACCTTACAGTACTGACTGTACTGCTGTCACTGTATTCTGATCATCTCTGCGATCTTTCTTTTCTATGAGTGTTTTGGCATTTATAAAGCATAGTTTTTCCCCAGAACCTTTGCCTTTTTATTAAACCTGGATTCTCCAGCGGTTGCGACAGATCATATGTGACTCCTGGTCAGAAGATCTTCTCTGGGAGACAAAGCATGGCTCATGACTCATGCTTAGCGGCTTGTGTGAGTCACTGCACTGCTGCTCATGATGCCTGCAACGTGGGCGACGCGTGGGGGGTCCAAGAGCAGCAGGAGAGATCTGTCGTCATGGTCGCCAAACCATACTCTGCTCCATTTCTCTTGTTGAAATGCTGAGTGTGTGTCTCTTTTTCTCTCTCTATCTGTTCCTCTATCTCAAAGCTATCCATGTGCATCACACAAACTCCTTGTTCTGTTCCATCAGGTGACCTTCTCCCTGCTGATGGTATCTTGATCCAGGGTAATGACCTGAAGATTGATGAAAGCTCTCTGACTGGGGAGTCTGATCATGTTCGCAAATCTCTGGAGAAGGACCCCATGCTCCTTTCTGGTGAGACAGAGTGTCTCCTTTCTTTGTTTGAATCATTATGTTGTACTTATATTACTGAAAGTGTCTTGAACAATTGGGCAAGTAAGGCCCTACTCTTTCTAGAAACACAACAGAAGCTTTTGATCTTGTTTGAAGTATTGTCATTTAACAGGTAAGTACTGTAGTCATTTAGCAGATGCTTTTATCCAAAGTGTCTGACAGTACACTACTAAAGGGACAATCTCCCTTGAACAGCTTAGGCTTAAGTACTATGCTTAAGGGCACATTACCTATGACTCGCTCCTTGTGGGACTCAAACCTCTATGCTTCTGGTTACCAATGCTGAGGCTATTGTCAAAGATTTGTATTGCCAAATTGTATGGTGCTTTTCTTTTTGCTTTGTTCAGGAACTCATGTGATGGAAGGATCTGGCAGAATGGTGGTCACTGCCGTGGGCCTGAACTCTCAGACTGGAATCATTGTCACCCTACTGGGCGCCACTGGTGAGGATGAGGAGAAGAAAGTGAAGAAAGGTGAATATCTGATATACTTTCTCATTTGGATAATACCCTCTGTGTTTGAGTGAGTAAACCAGTCTACCTCTTTATTTGGGAGGTCTACTTGCCATCAGTCCTGCCAGAGGTAAGAGCTGTTTCAGTGATTTACCGGACAGTTCCCCTTCCTCCAAAACATCTGCTACTCTTAAACCTAATTTGCGTTATTATCATACATCAATGGAGACGAATCCATAACTGTGACTGAAATTGCTCCCTGAGTTTCCTGCATTATACCCATTGAACTCTTTATCTTGAAGTTTTCTTTGATTTTCTTGTTTTGTACCTTTTTTATTTGTCCTTCAGCTTTAGCTCTTTTAAATTTGAGCTGCTCATTCCCGATTGGTTAAACATATTAGATAATACCAGGCTTATTTTGTATTTACAAATTCAAAGGTTTTGTAAACACTACACACACGACACATGATGGATGATTGGGATAATTAAACAAAGAAACACGGTCACATTCCCGTCACATTGTTTTATTTGCCAGTAAATATACCCCCTCTGGGACACAATATGTCAAATACTGCATTTACCTAACACCTGCTGCCACCTCTTAATGTCTCTCTGATGTTCCTGTTTGTTGGGTCACCACCTATTTCAAAAGTCACATCAGTCTAAATGGTTTGACACTCTGTTCTGTCATAAACTTAAGTCATATCCAGTATCAAAAGAACACCTCGAAAACTTGTACTTTTATGTACTGTGATAGATTGTTTTTTTAATAATTGTAATGTTTTGATTGTAATGAAAGTTCAGCAGTCCACTTTTAGATTGACAATACTGCAAGAATAATCTACTGTTTTCTGTTGAATGTGTTGACTGACAGATTTGCTAATGAAAATTGAGAAACTGCCTTCTTGCTTCAGCCAAACCCTGTTGGCATTATCATAGTTAATGATACAAGCGATCAAAATAGGACGTTCATCAAACAACTGAATTCTAATGAGGTTTCGTCAGTTGTATGCCAGTCAAAAACAATGACCGAGCCATCAGTGTTTTATGCATAAAGACCCTCCAGTCCTTGTCTTTCTCTATAGATGACACATCCAATCTCACGTATACTCGTGTAATGTAGTGTTACTTATCTAGTTTTTATTCTTTTGTTGTTGTTTTTTATTTGTATTTATTTCTTCTGTCTTTGGTTTATTTAATTTGAGCCATGTTATATCAGCCCTCCGCCCTCTCTCTCTCGTTTTAAACAGGTAAAAAACAAGGACCCCCCGAAAATCGCAACAAAGGTAACCTTACCCACTCCCTCTCCCTTCTCCCCTCCCTCCCCATTCAGAAGCAAGTCTCGGAGTCTCGTGTCAGTCCCACTCACTCACTTGCTCACTTTCTCTCTGTCTTTCACGCTGTTGCTTACCCCTTCCTGCTGAGCCCAGGGGAGCTTCTCACCTCGCTTTACTTATGAAAGGGTGCAACTCTCACCTGCTGGAAATGGCACTAAGCAGCCAGATGACTTTGCATGTCCGCAGCTCCTCTCTATACAAAGTCTGTAAATACATTTAAAATGTTGTAATGCATTTAGTTGTTCTTTTAAGGCAAGAAATCAAAATATGTAGCAAAGATGTTTTATTTATGCTTCAGCAATCCTCCAGTGACCTTATTAATATTGTTATTGTCAGTAGTTTGTGCTCTTAGGTGATATTTTGAACATGTTGAGCTCTGATAATATTTCAATTCCACCATGCAAAGACTGCAAATGTCTTTAGTTTTGTTAAAAGTGCAATCTGTATTATAAATACATTTTGATTTACTGATAAACGAGAGCCCTGTTCTCAACTAGTCTTTAGAAATTAGACAGTGTAGAATGAAGTTGTGAAGGAAAATTAGGTCAATGTCTTGATTCCGTTAAATGCTTTTAATGCCATTAAACACATTTAATTAATGTCATAAGTTAACACATTAATATTGACAGCCCTAATAATTAAATGAATTGCAAAGTTTGTGGTTTAAAGATTTATGTCCTGTGGATATACATTTCCACTAATGTGACATATTAGAGGGCTCTTATTTTCAGATGGCAAACTCTTTTTGCTTGACCGGACTGTTTCAGAGTGTGCCCGTCCTGACCTGGTTGACCCCTCCAAACTCAACCCACTATAGTGCTTGGGGACCAAGCATCTGCTCCAGACAGAACTGCTCATTTCCTCTGCACAGATCTCCTTGATCTCAAGCACACATACATATACATGAGCTGTGCATTGTAGCATTAAATACATAATTATAAAATAATGTATTACTGATATGTCGTAATACTGATATAATATTATTATTTTTTTTTTTTTTAAATAAAACATTCATATGCAGCCAAGAACTTTTCGCACAGATTCTCAATTCCCAGAAAAATACATAAATGTGTTTATGGCTTGATAGATGAGGCTGGTCTATTCTTTGGTAAGAGGTTCATGATATGAAAGAAATATTCATGAGGTCTCGAGGCAGTATTTTCCTTCTTGCAACTCTTATCAACATGAATCGGAAAGACCAAAATCTCCAAAACTGTCGGTCAGGATGATGTTTAAAAAAATAAAATCAGCAAAAATATTTGACAACAACGGTATCAGAAATTGTGCTTCTTTAGCTCAAATCACACATCACATGGCAAAAATTCAGGCTGTTCCAGCTAATGGGCATGTGCCTTTGAGTAAACAAACAAGTGATTGGCTGTTTTAACACTAAGACGAACTACAGACGCCATATTTTAGCATTAGGATTACTGCAAACCTTCTGGTCTCATTGAATCACGTCACAATACCTACATTTGTAAAAATGATTTTTACGTGCATCATTTTCCGTATCATGGCAGTTTCCTGGTGAAATGAACACTAGAGGCGCTACAATAAAAATGGCTTGTATTCCCCTTCACACAAATCACGAGTAAAACGGCAGAATATAAGTTAATAAAAACATACTTTTTGCACTGTTCCTCATGCAATGCTGTCTTATGACATCTAAACACCTTTATTATAGCGAATGACTTACATACACTTTAATGTTTGCATTACATAATCAACTACGAGCTAGTTCACACACTATCAACTGGGCACTGTCTAATAGTGATAGTAACTGATAGTGCGTTGCTCTTGCGATGCAAAGGACAGTGGTACGAGTCCTGCAGAGCACACAACCTGAATCGAAATTGTCATAGAAGCACCACAAAATGACACAGTTGCTTTAGCAGTGTTTTTCATCACACATTTGCTTTTTATGACACTATTTGTTAGGTTTAGGACAGGGAGGTATGTTTTGTTCATTCAAAATTGATATACCATTAACCTTAAACAACTCATCTGTTTTTGAGAAAATTCTCTCTTTTCTCGCCACAGAATAGACATTTCACCTCAGAACTGCTGCGGTACATTTAAGAAACCACGTATTATCATTTTGAAAATGATGGCACAGTAACGTTATTTTCATGAGATTAGGCTGGTTTTCATTTATTTGTGTACAAATGGGCTGTTTTCATCCAGTTTTAATGTCTTTGATGGTATTGATGTAATGCTTAGTGGCGTGGCTTATGTGGGAGTTGCACCCTTGCAGAATGGACCGGCTGTGGATTGTTGTTTTTGTCCATTTGTTTACTTTAGCTCTTTGTTGTACTCACTGTTGCTTCTTTCTAGGGTGTGGCTCAGGACTTCATGCTGTCTCCTCTTGTACACTCTTCTCTTGGTCAAAATCTGACCCTTTCACCTTTTCCCCCTACCGCACTCTCCTTTGGGAGCGGAAAAATCAACCAAAATCTCTATGATTTTTTTCGTCTTCCTCTTGGTCCTTGTTTTCCTCGTGGTGGTTGTATCTCTGGCTGTTTGGACTGTTTTTCTGTTTTCAGTTGTCTGTAAATCACTTGCCTCTCCTGTTCGTCGTGCGTGCCTCTGTTCGTGTTGTCAGTCAGACAGTCAGTCCGTCCATCAATCCCCAGTACATGTGTGGTTGTTCTATTAGTTCTGGTCATCTCTGTCAGTTCTGGTCAGTTGTTTGTTGTGACTGGTGGTCAGGTAGGCTCTTGGACTGTTTTTCAGTTAGATTTGTAAGGATTTTCTCCACTCAATTTTATGTAGCACACTGAGGTGCTTAACTATAGAGTTTCAGTCTGTTGCACGTCATGTAGATTGAAAGAACTACTTGCTTCATTTATCTTTTTAAATGGAAGCTTAATGCAAATTGGGGTGAGGGATCAATGTATATCCATGGCAAAGTGACTGAATTGGATCTTCAACTCCATTAAGTTTCTATTTCAGTTGGAAATAGGGTAATGTAATATTTTATCCCTGCCTGTTTTATAATTTAATTAAAACTAGCAAAGTTACCAATACATATACCATTTTTCATTGCCATTTAAGAGATTTTTGTGTGAAGAAAAGTAGATTGTGGGTTGAACTTCACAAAGATTTCACAAAGATTTATACACCTAGAAACTCATGTCACGTTGTTTTTTTTTTAATTCATTATATTACTGGGTTTTGTAACCCATTGGCCAATCACAAAAGGATGATCTATCAGTGTAGGATCAGGTTTTATAGAAATGTTTTGTGCGCTGCTTGGAACCTACTTAGAATTCACCCTGCATACCTTAACCCTGCCGGGGAATGTGGATTTCGAGTTTTCTTCTCACCAGCCCAGATTCACTCTAACATGAAAGAAGTTCTGCTTTTGATATGGTTATTTTGTATAATTCTCTTGGAACCCACTGTATGACTTGCTGTTACTAAATTGCCCATTCTCTTCTCCCCTCTTCCTTTTTATGCATCCTCTCATCTCCTTCCATCCTTATTTGGCATGTTTCTTCCTTGATCCCATAACCACTCCTGAAATCAACCTCCACAGCTAAGACCCAGGATGGCATCGCCCTGGAGATCCAACCGTTGAAAAGTGAGGAAGGAGCAGAGTCAGAAGAGAAAGAAGAAAAGGAGAAAAAGAAAGTGAATGTCACCAAGAAGGAGAAGTCGGTCCTGCAGGGCAAGCTGACCAGGCTAGCAGTACAGATCGGAAAAGCAGGTTAGGAGCCCCACAAACCTGATTGTCAGGTGCACCTGTTAAACTCACATTATTCTAACCTGTTTGAATGCCACTTTTACACTCTTTTTTTCATTGTTGATTTATGCAGAGGTTGAGAAAAGGGATATTTCCCATGGTGCACACATCAGAAAATATCATTATTGTTTAAGGGCTGGGTGATATATTGAATAATCACAATATATTTGCAATGATTTTGCTGCAGATATTAAATGAAGGAACAATGTGAATTTCACAATGAATTCAATATGCTTTTTATTTTGCCATTGAACTTCCATTAAGTGGCCATTAAGTCTGTATTGTTAGACTAGTTGTGATCTTTCCTTGTCTTGCAACTTGCGAGTATATAATCTTCAAGACAGATGTTTTAATAGTGCCTCTGATTTAAACTTCAGTAGAAAAAAACTGATTCATTTCCATTAATTAGTTTCAGTAAAGTTCAGCAATTTGTTTGCATCAGTCACTCTGTGGAAATGTCTTTATAGTGAACTTTTTTTAGTTTAAAATATATGTAGGTAAATATAGTTGTTCAATACTATGTGTAGATATATTGTATATAGTGAAAAGGCTGAAAATATCAAGATACAATCTTTAGCTATATTGCCCACAACACAGAAATTTAAATTGTGTTTGGTTTAAAGCACAATATATGTGTACCATTAGCTATAAATATTGTATGATAACACATGGATTTCTTCAGACATCCCTTCTGCAACTGAGTTCATTTGGTTGCTTTACTTAAAGAAATCGTGTCATCCAGTATGGAAACAGGTTTGTCCCTTTGGGCTGTGTTCCACCTAATTATCCTACTTCCTACAGTTACCCTCACAATCAAATCACATTCAGATGGAGCGCATCAGCCCACAGCTGTTGCTGTTATGACTAACAGGAAGTCAGCAGGCTTTCTTGCATCCCCCTGTGCCATATTGGTCTTAAAACTCCCTCTCCTCTGGCAGGTCTCATCATGTCTGCGGTGACCGTCATCATCCTGATCCTGTACTTTGTTATTGATACGTTTGGCGTGCAGGGGCGCAAATGGACGGCTGAGTGCACGCCTGTCTACATCCAGTACTTTGTAAAGTTTTTCATTATTGGTGTGACGGTGCTGGTGGTAGCAGTTCCGGAAGGACTCCCTCTAGCTGTCACCATCTCCTTGGCCTATTCTGTAAAGGTGAGAGCCTTTGGATTAAATCACGTCTTGAGATGTCTGCAGGGGTTTAGTTAGTAATAGTAACAAAAAGTAAAAGTTGCTTTGCGTCTTTGTGACCTCTGTAACTGTTCAGTGAGTCTGTGTTTTTATGCATGTCGAGGCATTATCTGCATTTATGCTGGAGGGATGCATAAATGCATCTATACCCACCTTTACACCTGGCATTAACGTTAGTTTTCGGTGATTAGATCACAATCAGATAGCACTTGACCACATCAAAAGCCAGGCATATAGGCACCCAAGATGCCCCCTTTACTTTGGGAAAGTAGGTAAACACAGTTGATACCCTGACAATCAAATCACATTGTGAGGGTATTATATCTATAGAAGATAACTTATTTGTATCTGTTAAAATGATCAAAAGCATTTAGAATAATCCATCAATGGTTTTATAATTCGGTAAATTAAAAATGTTTTGGTCAACGCAACCTCTGAATAATATGTCAATGATGTTTTGCGTAAGTGCGATTGGATCTCTATGCATTCACACTGGAGTCGCATTGGAAAAGAATACAAAACGCATGTATATGCCAGGTGTAACAGAGGCCCATGTTAGAGGGCTAAAACACTCTCTTGCAATAGAGTTAGCTTTTCCCTCGTAAAATACAGATCAATTGCTGTTTTTCCACTACAGAAAATGATGAAGGACAACAACTTGGTGAGGCACCTGGATGCCTGTGAAACCATGGGTAATGCCACCGCCATCTGTTCCGACAAAACTGGAACGCTGACGATGAATCGCATGACAGTGGTGCAGGCCTATATTGGTGACACACACTATAAGAATGTTCCAGAACCTGAGGCCATTAATCCAGAGACTCTGGAGTTATTAGTCAACAGCATCTCCATAAACTCAGCGTATACAACCAAGATCATGGTAAGTATTAGCCTTAAGTAAATAAGATTCAGATGAATAATTGGTCTTGGTACGAGTTAATCACATATCTAATGGATTCTACTTGAACCTTTCTTGCCTGCTATTTATGAGGTATCTTATTTGCCAATAGCCGCCAGAGATGGAGGGAGGTCTGCCAAGGCATGTGGGCAATAAGACTGAGTGTTCCCTTTTGGGTCTGGTGCTGGATTTGAAGAGAGACTATCAGCCTATTCGGGATGAAATTCCTGAGGAGAAACTTTATAAGGTTTACACATTCAACTCCTCCCGGAAGAGCATGAGCACTGTGTTGAAGAACGCAACTGGCCCTGGGTTCCGAATGTACAGCAAGGGTGCCTCTGAGATCATCCTGCGCAAGTATGCAAGATAAATTGTTAATCTGCTATCTCTTAATCTACACTTTTCCTCTCACTTTGCACTTTTGCAAAGTTCTAGAGATGGGTCATGATGGTTGACTAGTTGATTAGTGAGGTTGAGTAGTTTATATAGGTTCATTTCTAGTTGTGTGTGTGTGTGTGTGTGTATATATACACTACCGGTCAAAAGTTTTGAAACACTTGACCGAAATGTTTCTCATGATCTTAAAAATCTTTTGATCTGAAGGCGGATGCTTAAATGTTTGAAATTAGTTTTGTAGACAAAAATATAATTGTGCCACCATTTTAATTTATTTCATTATAAATCTAAAATTTAATTAAAAAAAAAAAAAAGTTTTGAAATTGATGACTTGGACCAAATAATAAAGAAAAGCAGCCAATAAGTGCCCAGCATATAGATGGGAACTCCTTCAGTACTGTTTAAAAAGTATCCCAGGGTGATACCTCATGAAGTTGGTTGAGAAAATGTCAAGAGTACATTTCTGAAAATTCTAGGCAAAGGGTGACTACTTTGAAGATGCTAAAATATAACACAGTTTTGATTTATTTTGGATTTTGTTTAGTCACAACATAATTCCCATAGTTCCATTTATGTTTTCCATTGTTTTAATGACTTTACTATTATTCTAAAATGTGAAGAAAAAAAAAATATAATAAAGAATGAGTAAGTGTTTCAAAACTTTTGACCAGTAGTATGTGTATGTGTATATATATATATATATATATATATATATATACACACACACACACATACATATATACAGTTTTGCTCAAACGTTTGCGTACCCTGGCAGAAATTGTGACATTTTGGCATTGATTTTGAAAATATGACTGATCATGCAAAAAGAATGTCTTTTATTAAGGATAGTGATCATATGAAGCCATATATTATCATATAGTTGTCTGGCTCCTTTTTCAATCATAATGATAACAGAAACCACCCAAATGGCCCTGATCAAAAGTTTACATACCCTTGAATGTTTGGCCTGGTTACAGACACACAAGGTGACACACACAGGTTTAAATGGCAATTAAAGGTTAATTTCCCACACCTGTGGCTTTTAAAATTGCAATTAGTGTCTGTGTATAAATAGTCAATGAGTTTGTTAGCTCTCACGTGGATGCACTGAGCAGGCTAGATACTGAGCCATGGGGAGCAGAAAAGAACTGTCACAAGACCTGCGTAACAAGGTAATGGAACTTTATAAAAATGGAAAAGGATATCCAAAGCCTGAAAATGCCAGTCAGTACTTTTCAATCACTTATTAAGATGTGGAAAATTCGGGGATCTCTTTATACCAAGCCAAGGTCAGGTAGACCAAGAAAGATTTCAGCCACAACTGCCAGCAGAATTGTTCAGGATACAAAGAAAAACCCACAGGTAACTTCAGGAGAAATATAGGCTGCTTTGGAAAAAGACGGTGTGGTTGTTTCAAGGAGCACAATACGACGATACTTGTGCTGCATGGTCGAGTTGCCAGAAAGAAGCCTTTACTGCACCAATGCCACAAAAAAGCCTGGTTACAATATGCCCGACAACACCTTGACACGCCTCGCAGCTTCTGGCACACTGTAATTTGAAGTGACGAGACCAAAATAGAGCTTTATGGTCACAACCATAAGCGCTATGTTTGGAGAGGGGTCAACAAGGCCTATAGTGAAAAGAATACCATCCCCACTGTGAAGCATGGTGGTGGCTCACTGATGTTTTGGGGGTGTGTGAGCTCTAAAGGCACGGGGAATCTTGTGAAAATTGATGGCAAGATGAATGCAGCATGTTATCAGAAAATACTGGCAGACAATTTGCATTCTTCTGCACGAAAGCTGCGCATGGGACGCTCTTGGACTTTCCAGCATGACAATGACCTAAGTACAAGGCCAAGTTGACCCTCCAGTGGTTACAGCAGAAAAAGGTGAAGGTTCTGGAGTGGTCATCACAGTCTCCTGACCTTAATATCATCGAGCCACTCTGGGGAGATCTCAAACATGCAGTTCATGCAAGATGACCAAAGACTTTGCATGACCTGGAGGCATTTTGCCCAGACGAATGGGCAGCTATACCACCTGCAAGAATTTGGGACTCATAGACAACTATTACAAAAGACTGCACACTGTCATTGATGCTAAAGGGGGTAATACACAGTATTAAGAACTAAGGGTATGCAGACTTTTGAACAGGGGTCATTTCATTTTTTTCTTTGTTGCCATGTTTTGTTTTATGATTGTGCCATTCTATTATAACCTACAGTTGAATATGAATCCCATAAGAAATAAAAGAAATGTGTTTTGCCTGCTCACTCATGTTTTCTTTAAAAATGGTACATATATTATCAATTCTCCAAGGGTATGCAAACTTTTGAGCACAACTGTATATATATACATTTCAAGGACTATTTGTCGGTTTAAGGAAGTGACCTCTTTGTTCCTTGAACATTTTCTACTAATTGTCGAACTCAATCAAAGCAGGAGGTGCTTCATTCATAGTGACTGTAACACGATTAAGATTTCTGAATGTGCACCCACAACTGGACGCATGAACCACTGTAGTGAAGCGAGATGATACGTGGTGCAGTAACTAACAACTCTAGCACACATCTTGGAAGGTGAACGACATTTTTGCCAACTGGTTGTAAGTTTGATAGGTAGAGCTCTAAAAGTGACTAATGATCGCTCCTATTATAATAAATGAACCATTTAGCAGATGCTTTTATCCAAAACGAATTACAAATTAGGGACACAAAAAAAGAAATCCTTACATTATCTGCAGGTCATGCACACAGCTTCATTGAACAGCTTCATTGATTAAAATAGGAACAGTCCAATATTCCGGATCTTTCCGCTGAGGAAAGTAACTCTGAGCATCTAAACTACGATATAATTTCATCACCTCTTTTGTGTAGACAATCAGTATCAACAACACGTCTAGATAAGTCACTTCAGGTAAAGGTTTGGTGTTCTTTGAGAAAATATGTTTACTCAAAGCCTTATTTAAAGGATCTAGTAATGATACCGGAAGTGCTACAAGGCTAGTAGCATTCTAATTCCTTTGCTATTTTTTACATTCTTGGAATGGTCTATATCATTTATAAAACAGTTAGTTCTGGTCCTCGTTTCTGATTGGAGGAAAGGTGTTCCAGGAGTGCTTATAGCTCAGATCATCACCACTGGGATACTTTACTGTTTGTATCACTCCGCTTATGTTCGTGGTGTTCCAAATTGAAGTGTAAGAGCAGGTGTGAATGTTCATTTATCCCTGTGACATTAAAGATTTCAGCTAGCAGGTGGCGAAACGTCTTGTTTGTGCAATGAGCGAGTTGAACTTACGTTGAGATAGACTGTGCTGTCAACATGGCAGAGCAGAATACGGTTTCTGTGTCGTGTCAAAATAACAGTTACCCAAGAATGAAACTGGCATCCTCTATGTTGATGAAACTGTAGGATTATTGAAAACACTACAGCTGAGGAATAGAGTTAAACTAACAGCTTACTGTTCATCACTGTAACAGATGCAGGTAATCACATGCTCAGTCACTCTCTCTCTCTCTCTCTCTTTCTCTCGTACACACACACGTCCTTGTTACTTCAGTAACTTGTTAGAAACAGCAAAGGCTGTCGTTAATAGTTCTAAAGTGACTTTTTCGAAATAGAAACTAGCAACGGCAGATCCTGATCTGTGGCCTAAGAAAGTAGTTCCACACACAAGGGCTTTTTTTTTTGGGACAGTCCTTAGTTTTTCCTTACTTATTTACTTGTTTGTTGAACTACTGTTGTATAAAAGCGATATCACACTCGCAATCATGTTTGTACAGTAGAGTTAATTTTATAAATAAATACGCTTTAAAGCACCGCTGCTACAGCCATACACATGCAGACGATCATCTTCACCCATTGCAATACATTTTGCACATTGAGCGTAATGTTTTAGACAGCGTTTCAAGTAAAAATTGTACAGACCCCTGTTTTCTGTTGCATTCTCTTGTGCTCCTATTTTTGGGAAGAACGGGTCTTTTGTAAATGAAAGCCCAAGAAAGCATCCAGTTGGGCTCAGGTAATCCCCAAATCCAGCCTAATTATATAGGGATTTCTTGAGATTGATAAACTGATGTTGAAAAATATGTAGTTTTGCACTTCCCTATTCAGTTCTCTTTTTGAAAACTTAATGAAGATGCAATAATTGTTATTTAAAGTAATATAAAACTTTCTTTTGTCTATCAGGTGTTCCCATATTCTCGATGCTTCAGGCCAGCCTCGTGCCTTCAAGGCCAAGGATCGGGATGAGATGGTGCGGAAAGTGATCGAGCCAATGGCCTGTGATGGGTTAAGGACAATTTGCGTAGCCATGAGATACTTTACAACGGAGCCAGACTGGGACAATGAAGCTGAGATTCTGAATGACCTGACCTGCATCTGTGTGGTGGGCATTGAAGACCCTGTCCGCCATGAGGTGAGAAAAACAAACTTGTACACTATATATCTAAAGCTGAATTGAACTGAACTGACCACCAGTTAGTTCCACAGAACATCTGACTTTGTGGTGAATGGACAGAGGATGACAACTTGTATCCACGAAGTGAATGTGAACTTTGTTCTTGATTACCTTACAATAATCCCAAACATGAATGCTCAACAGATACAAAAGTTAGGGACATTTAAAGGAAGCAGAGATTAAATGGATCACATTACTCCAAAAGGGTGGGGGGGAATCAATTTAACCCAAATACACAATTATGTATGCCACTTCATTTGAGTGAAGCTGACATAAATTCTGCACTGATCCATAATAAAAAATAAAAAAAATAGCACAGTCCCCTGTCATATACCCATTTTACCACCTTCAAGGGAATTAGGTCAGATTGTCCCCCTACCAGTGAGGCTATTCCTGTCCACACTTTCATATGGTACTTGATGTTCTGCAATGAATTCTTCATTATCACATGATAATCACGATCTGTACATTTTCATTACATGAAATGTGGTGGGCTGCTCCAATCTCAAGCTGCCAGCTAATGCCTTTCATGTCTTGCTATGGAAGGAAAGCTGAAGTATACAAATCTCCTGTCCATATACTCCATATTTCTCCTTATACTGTGTTTGTGGGGTATGAAACAGTGTCCAGACTAGAGAATTTTACATGAAAATGGGTCAGATGTGGAATTTCAGCACCACTAAAACTGTCAAACTGCATGGACAAGTTCAAATTCAGTACACACGACACTTTCAGCAACTTGGGGTGGGAATCAGGAGGGATCTGGCAATACGATATTATGAAGCTATCAGAGTGATGATACAGTAATATTACGATTCTTCATGTTTAGTGTGTTGCAGTAGCAAAAGTGTATTAATACAGTATATTACCATATTTTCCTTACTTGTTTATCATGTATCTAAAGTGGACTTCTGTGCTTTGCGCATCAAGTGCTAAATTCCTGCTGTACTTTATTATAGAACCACAGAAGTAGCATAGTGCATAATAAAGTCTGTGTCAGTAAAAGAAACATACCTTGGTTCCAAAGTACGTATCACTGCACAAAAACCCATGAAGTATTGCTGTGTGGAGGATCTGTATAAACGTCCTTACAAATTAAACAAGTTGTGGATGCATTTTAGTCAAACAAATATAATTTTGTTTTTTATTGACCTTATGCTGTAGTACATTTCACCTTCTCCCACACTTGCTCTGTGTGGTGGTCAATCTCTTTTTCCCAAAATTGTTAATGTGAAAAATATAACTAAAATGTCGGTTGTTGGCTTTATAATCTCAATACAGTACTGAGATAAAACATCTAAACTTCTTTTGTCAATGCCTCACTGAATAGCATCGAATTCTGCTTTTTTGAAAGAAAAGAAATTATTTTTTGTGGTAAACATTATGCCACATATGCTGTTGATTGATCTTAACTTGTATTAAACCCTGACTATTCCATACATACATAGAACATAGTTATGGTTGATCTAACTGTATGTTGGACTAAACAACTACTGTATGTTTTGAAACCCAGTCTAAAATATTGAAGTTTGTCTGATAACAGTATATTCACACAGAGGCTATTTCATAACAAAATGCCCTTCTATCAGCAAACTTACTTGAAACCAAGAAAAAGCCTGTGACTTGTGATCAGAGCTAAAGACAATATTGTAATCTGCCTGATAGTAGAACAAACTCATTAACAGCATTATTATGGAAATTTAGAGCAACGTAGTGATGACAAGATGGGTTAAATATTTTTGTCCTAGTGAGAAACACTCGCTTGTAGCCATGTTTGGAGGTAAGACGGCATTCAAGTTTATAGGTTATAAATGCATGCTAGTTTCTGTGCATCATGTCAAGATTACATGTTCTTCACTTGACATGGTATTGTGTGACATCACCCTGTGACATCTCTGTGAATGGGAACACTTTGGGAGGTTTTCAATTATCTATAAATGAGTGAGCTTATTGGCTCTAAATACGGGTGTGGGTGTGATTCATCACAAGACTGAGTGCGGATAATTACATAGGACTCCAGAATACACACACAACCTCTGGATCCAGCCTCTTCATGTGTTAAGTAGTCTCGTTACCTTTACCACTAAGCAAACAGCACAGAATTGTCAGAGTGCCACACCAAGGGTGACTACAATATCCTCAGTACTGATCTGAGGCCAGCAATGACATCACCTATAGGTTTGTCTTCCACCCAAATGCAGCTGGGTTTTTTTCACTATGTTAGAGTGCAAATTGATTGCAACTAAGAAAAAATTAAGAAAGGTTTCCTGGCGTTGTTGAGTTCAATTAAATCTATCTAAAGTTGAGCTGTCCAGACTAGGGCTGGGAGATATGCAAGAAATATGTCCACGATATTTATATAAAAAATATAACTATATCCAATTACATCGTCAAACCCCTGGCCTAGGGGGGGCCTGGGTATCTCAGTGAGCATTGACGCTGACTACCGCCCCTGGAGTCGCGAGTTCGAATCCAGGGTGTGCTGAGTGACTCCAGCCAGGTCTCCTAAGCAACCAAATTGGCCCGGTTGCTATAGGGAGGGTAGAATCACATGGGGTAACCTCTTCGTGGTCGCGAGGGGTTCTCGCTCTCAATGGGGCGCGTGGTAAGTTGTGCGTGGATCACGGAGAGTAGCATGAGCCTCCACCTGCTGTGAGTCTCCACAGTGTCATGCACAATGAGCCACGTGATAAGATGCACAAATTGACTGTCTCAGAAGCGGAGGCAACTGAGGCTTGTCCTCCACCACCCGGTTTGAGGTGAGTAACCGCGCCACCATGAGCACCTACTAAGTAGTGGGAATTGGACATTCCAAATTGGGAGAAAAGAAATAAAATAAAAATTTTAATTAAAAACAAGAAGAAATCCCTGGCTGAGGGATTGGTGAATATTCTTGCTTTATTGATTTTGCTTTAAAAAATAAATTCATTTGTTGAAACACGAAAAACCAAAGATATTTCTAAATTCTAATTGCACTTCAAACGAAACAAAAAAGCAAGTGGTCAAAAAATCATATACAACCTTCCTCCAATTGCCGGTACGCAAGTATCCGTCTACAACAACAGGTGGAAAATAACTAACACAAATTAAGATCTAAAGACAATTATAGATGTAAACATAATAATAATAATAATAATTTGAATAGAAATACATTTTAGGTCCAAGGTGAAGATGTTTTATATTATTTTATGATTTAATCACACCTGTATTGGCTATATACAAAGTGAACCTGCAGAGTTGCGTTCGCGAACTGCTCTGTGAAAATAAAGCGAACTAAACTTCGATCACCTCCTGAGATGGTGTGAGGTCATTTGCAGCATTCTTATAGATGACACTATTCTCACAGTTTTGAAACAACTGGAAAAGAAAAGAAAGAGTGAGAACTCTTTAAATGCACGTGTTCCATGAGACACGCTCAAGCTGTTCACCTCTGAACAAACAGCGACTCAGACAGGCACATCAACATCTTTTCATTAGTCTGTTCTTCAAAATATGATATATTGTGTTTCTTCAAGCTTGTGTCTTTGTGTCTAACACCATTTCTTGTCATGTGTCATTCCAAGATGTCTTACAGTTAGCCCGCCACAGTGGCGTGCAGATGAGCAAAATTACCCACCATGCGCATGATATAGGCTACCCGAATTTGGTGGGTGCTAATTTCATACTCTGTGGAGCTCTTTTATATTTTTGGCGACTTCCCAGCTCTATGGTTTTGACATTTTCCAGTGTTGTCGATCATCGTCTGTCATTGAGTGTCGTAATCTGTATATTTGTCAGACATCGCTGATATCGGATTACATCATCCTATCGCCCAGCCCTAGTCTAGACAACACACTGATCTGAAACTAATGTCACTTTTTATTGAAAGGACAGTGGATTGGATTTGGAAAATGACTCAACTGCCTACTACCTGCCAGAAATTTTCTCCTACAAACATATACATTTGAAAATACCCCTTCAGGCTGTTTAATTTAATTAGATATTGTAAACATCTTGTGTAGAATTTTGTGGAGCATTTGAGAAAAACATGATTGCTAAATCCTGTGGTCTGGATTCTTTGACCTTCATCAAAATCCATCCAGACTGTATGTTTTGTTATTTAAACATAGATCAGTATTGGAGTGGATGTCTGGCTGAATGGATAAGGATTTGCCAGTGGCTGCCCAGTATCTCCTTCTTTGAACCAAGCCAATCAATGGTCTTCCTGTGTGCTAACTCTGCAGGTTCCTGAGGCTATTGCTAAATGCCAGCGAGCAGGCATTACCGTCCGTATGGTGACTGGAGACAACATCAACACAGCCCGTGCCATCGCCACCAAATGTGGAATCCTGCAGCCTGGAGAAGACTTCTTGTGCATGGAGGGCAAAGACTTCAATCAGCAGATTCGTAATGACAAAGGAGAGGTAAGGAGCTTGAGATCTTTATGAACAGTTAAAGGATTAGTTCACCCAAAAATGAAAATTCTCATCATTTACTCACCCTCATGCCATTCCAGATGTGTGTGACTTTCTTTCTTCTTTAGAACACAAATCAAGATTTTTAGAAGAACATCTCAGCTCTGTAGGTCCATAAAATGCAAGTGAATGGGTGCCAAATTTTTGAAGCTCCAAAAAGCACATTTAGCAAACATAAATGTAATCCCGTTTGACTCCAGTGGATTAATTAATGTCTGTGGAAGTGTCGAGGCCAAGCGCGTTGGCAAGTTCATGTGAGAACTGACACGTGAAATACGAAAAAAAAGGAAGCGCAGTGTTGTTTACAACAGAGGAGCATAGACAATCATATATAGATGCCTCATTCTGCTGGCTTGAATATGTCAACCGCGCCGCCATCTTGGAACAGTGAATAAGGAGAGCTGTTTGAATCAGTTTGAATGCAAGTGAGTGAGTGGAGGAGATGCCTCAACTTCTTGCTCAGACCATTGCATAAACTCCATTTTGTGTCGATAAAGTACAGCGGTCCATACAAACAGCTACTAATAAGGGATCTACGTATGAATATCTATGCAGAGGAGGCTTACATGCTTACGTCTCTCTAGAGGCCGTTTGAACTCCATCCTCATCAATGTACAAACTTCAAGCTGGGCAGAAGTGCACATTTTTAGTAAAAAAAGTTTTAAATATTGATCTATTTCTTACACACACCTAGCATTTAGCTTCAGAAGACATTAATTAGACCACTAGAGTAGTACGGATTATTTGTATGATGGCTATATGTACTTCTTGGAGCTTCAAAAATTTGGCACCCATTCACTTGCATTTTGTGGACCTACAAAGCTGCCTGAAATATTCTTCTAAAAATCTTAATTTGTGTTCTGCTGAAGAAAGACAGTCATACACACCTTGAATGGCATGAGGCTGAGTCAATTATGAGATAATTTTCATTTTTGGGTGAAATATTCCTTTAAGATACAAGGACATGCAAAGTGCTTATTTTACTCTTGTCTCTATCCCTAGGTGGAGCAAGAGCGTCTTGACAAGGTCTGGCCCAAACTACGTGTTCTGGCCCGTTCCTCCCCTACAGACAAACACACTCTGGTTAAAGGTTAGAATCTTACGAATGGTTTGGTAAATGGATATTTTGCAGTTTACACTTTCAATGTACATTTATACTGTATAAAATCTTATACATGCACTACATGGTCAAAAGTATGTGGACACTCCTTCTTATTAACGCCTTTTGAACACCTTTGGTCCGACCTTACTAATGCTCTTTTGTCTGAATGGGAGCAAATCCCCACAACCATGTGTCCAACATTTAGTGGAAAGCTGAACCAGAAGAGTGGAAGCTACCAACTTCCTATTAATGCTCATGATTTTAAAATTATATGTTCAACAAGCACATGCAGGACATATGGGGGTGATGTTCGGGTGCCCAAATACTTTTGTGATGTTCGGGTGCCCAAATACTTTTGTCCATGTAGGATGCCCATTGCCTATTATGGTGACCTTTAATGAATCCATGCTGAAATAATGGATGCTTTTCATATTTTTGAGGCTTAAACAACAATACAAACACAGACTTTTTGTTTGTGTGTGCAGGTATTGTATAATATTTTATTCATGTAGGTTAAAATCTTGTAACCTATTTTGGTTTCCCCTAAGGCAATGCCTGTGTTTTTGTCTTTCAGGCATCATTGACAGCACAGTTGGAGAGACGAGACAGGTGGTGGCTGTGACTGGAGATGGAACAAACGACGGTCCTGCCCTTAAAAAGGCAGATGTTGGATTCGCTATGGTAAATAATGTGTTTTTTGTGTTCCGCCAGTCAAATCAGTGCTTTGTTTTTCTTTCAGACACAGGTTTTGCTCAATGGAGGACTTAGAGTGCTACTCCACAATAAAATTGAGGAAATTAATTATTAATTTATTCATTGAAAAATGAAAATGTAAATAAATATATCACTTTTCAAATTAACAAACGAATGGCCATATTTAAAACTGTTTAATTCATATCTAAAAGTGTAGTTAAATGTAACAATAAAAGAATACATTAATAAATCACTTCAAATGGATAAATAGACATTTAAAACTGTTTTTCTTTTTTTTTTTTTTGTGTAAAATTTATAGTTTTTAAATGCATCCTTAAAAAAGCATTTGCCTGTTGCTTTTTTTTTTTTAATCATTTTGGCTATTGATTTTCTTTATTTTATTGCCATTTCTTTTCCCAACTGCCAGCCGAGTTAAAAAATGCCATGGGACAGTTTACACGTGACAGAATTCAATGAACTTTCGACTGAATTTTAAGATATGCCCCCTTAGACATAGCATTGCTGCCAGTTAAAAGTACAGAGAGAGCAAAATGTATGGTATATGCTTTTCATATTACACTTTTACATATGTATTGTAGTAGTGATTTATTGGAGATGTACTGTCTGGAATAGCTGACATATCTCTATCTAAGTCTGTTTTTTTTGTTGTTTTTTTTTTTGCTATTAAAACAGCTGTCCTGCTGCTAAATTGTCTTTTTATTGCAAAAGTCATTTGCAGTGTTGGGGTGAGTGTCTGGCTCGTTCAATGAGGGTTTGGCAGCGTGTGTTAGACTTTGTCAAAGATTGCCTTAATAACTGGAGAGGTTTTGTTCTAATCCCTGTCCAATATCACCTGCTCTGCACCAAGCCAGAACGCCTCAGGCCATCATTGCAACATGTGGGCTTATTTGTTCATCAGTGGGTGATCAGTGCTCATGGAGCCCTTGCTTGTTGATCAGATGACCCCACAACTAGAATTAGTGTGCTTCCAAAAATGCCCTTTATGTGGAGAGTGTAAACAGACACACCATCTTACAGTACATTTAGATACTCAAAAATATATAAACTAAGAAGATTTCAAAAGCAGTAGATGGTGCAATTGTGGTAACTGCCGGTTGAAGGACATTAGGTTAGAATGAGGGCAGGGATGGTAAATTGTTTCAGAAATAAAGGCTCTGAAGCTGTCAAGGATACGGTTTGATTTGGATCTTTATTTTGCTGTGCTATTTGCGCCCACACAACTACCCCTTCAGTCTTTTCTCCACAACTTCTTTTATATCTTGATATAGAAAACATCCGAAGCCATGAAAAGACCTAATTAAAACTAGTATTTAGTAGTTCTTTCCCCTTTTATCTCAGTGATGTTTTTTCCTTTCTTTCAACATTTCTGTTAACAAGAACCAGCTCATTCCTGAGAATGATCCTGTATCTCCATGTCATAATGAAGTAGACTTCTCCAGTATTTACGTAGACACTTGTGTAATATTTCTTAAAAGCTGCTGCTTTCTTTGTCTTACAGGGAATTGCTGGCACAGATGTTGCAAAGGAGGCCTCTGACATCATCCTTACGGATGACAACTTCACCAGTATCGTCAAAGCTGTGATGTGGGGACGTAACGTCTACGACAGCATCTCCAAGTTTCTGCAGTTTCAACTGACTGTCAATGTGGTGGCGGTGATCGTTGCATTCACTGGGGCATGCATCACACAGGTACACTGACATCCTTTGACTTAACTCGTTTTTGTATTTCACATTTTATTTTATGTCATCTGTAGATGAAATCTGACACTGTGGCCCAGAAATCCAAACTTATATGTTAAATGAAATTTTTTCTTATATTTTATAAAAGACAGAGAAGGAGTTGTCATATACAAAAGACAAAAATTGCTGAATTGCTGGGTCCTAGGCGGATAAACACAAGAGTACTTGGTGGTTAAGCATACCATTGTGCAGGACAATTCATCATAATGTTTCATAATTAAAGAATGCAACCATAAAGACAAATGAACTCTACAGGAAAAGACTAAGTCTTTTTTATTCAGTGAAACATGTTGTGTCCATTTAGCGCTGATGCCAGACTTCAACTCATATGGGGCTGGCCAGTCTTATTGTGTCTTAGCCTAACTACATTACATATGACAATACTATTATAATGTCCTTTCTGTGGAGTCTCAACTCTGGTTTGTTGTGTCTGCAGGACTCTCCTCTAAAAGCCGTTCAGATGTTGTGGGTAAATCTGATTATGGACACACTGGCTTCCTTGGCTCTGGCAACGGAACCTCCAACAGAATCACTCCTACTGCGAAAACCTTACGGTCGGAACAAACCACTCATTTCCAGGACTATGATGAAGAACATCTTAGGTCATGCCGTTTACCAA
Source organism: Myxocyprinus asiaticus (assembly GCF_019703515.2). Classification (NCBI taxonomy): domain Eukaryota; kingdom Metazoa; phylum Chordata; class Actinopteri; order Cypriniformes; family Catostomidae; genus Myxocyprinus; species Myxocyprinus asiaticus. The sequence goes on from NC_059380.1 coordinate 9,731,936, forward strand.
CTTGTCATCACATTTACTCTTCTTTTTGCTGGTAAGAGGCTTCTCTATTCATGATAAGGTTTTACCAAAATTGAATCTACAATTGAATGAGTTCCAACATCTCAAATATTAATTGTTTTTGTGTTGCCAGAGTATTGAGTTGAAATGAGGGAGATCAGGGCTAGTTGCCATTCTGGGAAGTTGTCACAAGGGCTATATCTCAGTAACCTTTAAGGACACAACCACTCTAGCTGTGGTTTTGTATGTTGATCTCAAAAAAAGTTCAAAACCCTCTTAAATTGGAATATTTTTTTGTACATTTTAACCTCCAAACTAAAATTCCAAAAAATTATTTTTTATTTATTTTTGCTATAGTTGTTTGGTAAACTAGTGAACCACACTAGCATACTGTACATTCAGGTTCATCTACAGTATACAGTATAGTGAAGGTAGGTTTTAACAGAAAGGTTAAACTGTGTTCTCAGGACAAGCGTATTTCTCATAAATGTCAGGCTGGGGCAAGTTGTAGTTTGATGTATGTAATTTTTATTTACTTATATATATTTATTTGCTGTTTCATTATTGTTTTACTCTTTACATTTAGCTGAAAAGACTATAAAAGGCTGTTTAATGGCAGGGTCCATTGAGACAACTTGCCCCACTTTTGGGGGCTAGGGATGTGCCCAAAGCCTAATGGATAACAAATTCATCTGAATAATACAAAAAATATTCGGAAGACTGATCATCCAACGAGCACAGGTATTAAGCGTTATTTTAAATAAAAATTACAAAGCAACGATAAGACTTTGAAGCCAATATTACAACAGTGTAAACCTTGTGAATGAAAATGCACACGGTATGATATCAAGTTCATTCTTGGCTCCGTTTCAGTCTCTGTTAATTGTGCGCATCACAGAATCTTGTCAAGAGTAACATTACATTAGCAAAGATACTATATCATACACATTTTCTACTACTTAAAATGTCTGTTAACACATTAACACCAACTGTTGCACACAATTCACACATAAGAATCCATAAACCAACCTGAGTGTGATGTTGAATTCCTGACGAGAGAAGTGATGATTTTATAGAGGAGCTCGTCTGTCCCTCTCTTAAAGCTGGCCACATTTATATCCACATCACCAATTAAGGTAACTGCATGGTTTAGCCTTTATTCCCAAACAGTTGAAATGCTCCATAGAGGTTTAAATACTTGTAAATCTGTTCAGAATATTCCTGCACATGCACAGAGGATTGCAGAGAAAACAAAACATGCACATTTTTCCCACTTTTCTCTTCTAGAAATGTAGGGGCAGTGGTAGCTCAGCGGTTAAGGCTCTGGGTTACTGATCACAAGGTCAGGGGTTCAAGCCCCAACACCACCAAGATGCCACTGTTGGGCCCTTGAGCAAGGCCCTTGACCCAATCTGCTCCAGTGGCACCATAACATTGCTGTCCCTGCACTCTGACCCCAGCTTAGCTAGGATATGTGAAAAAAAAAAAGAACTTCACTGTGTATGTGCAAATGTATAATGTGTGATAAAATAAATAGAGGCTCATTCTTGCTATTTATTCCACTGTATTTTGCTAATTATGCACATGTAATTTAACTTAATAATTATGTCCTCCACATTATGTTAAAATATTTAATGTTTGTATTTGTATTTAATATTCACTGAAAAATGTGTGCTTGACTTTTCAAAATTGCTTGGCACTTCTGCCTCCAGAATAACATTGTTATACTTGCACACTGCACATAAACTTAAACATATACTTGCACATTGCAGACATAAACCAAAATTCTTTTTCAGCAGATATTAATGTCAAAAATACCAGGAGAAACCAAAGCTCAAAACACAGTTAATGTAGCCTACATATCCAGCTTCATTTGGTGAGAAAAAATAAAGAACATATCAATAATATAAGTAAATAATAATTATTATTATAATAATCAATAATAATAATTATTTTATAGACCTATTCGAGGCATATTTTATATACAGAAACTATCAATGTAAAAGAGTTACATTTTAAAATTAGTTTTGAGACACTTCCGGTTAAGCCACGCCCACACCCGGTTCTATCCAAATACAGATACAGATCATTTTGTCATAGTAACAGATACAGATAATGGCTTTGCTGCACACCCCAATTAGAGGCATACAATTGTATTGGAGCCATGACTTGAAGGTACAGTATGTGCCTATACAGAAACTGACTTTCAAACTAAGCCTATCCTGAGAAATATTCACTGAAGTAAAAAGTGTGAAAAAGAGTTCCATGTTAGGATTTCATCTCAAAGAGTTAATTGCCTCCATCTTTGCAACTGCAAATTTAACAGTGAATACCTGACACAAATAGGCGCTGTATGTGTAAATCATTGTTATATGCCAGCCTGTGATCCCTACTTGTCTAACAGATCACTTCACAGGCTAACTAAAGCCCTAAAGCATGTCACAGTGCTTCAGGAGAGTTGTCTGTAAATGTGCCCATGTTATGCTGCTGCCAACTGATTAGACAAGTTTAAATATATTACAAGTTTACAGCTGGAAAACACTTTTTCATGTCTCTCTCTGTGGGCATTACGCTTGACTGGAATTATCATAATATTTTTTAATTAACAAGAACATGTATTTATTGAAAATCCCCTTAAGTGCTCTCCAAGACTTATAACACTGTATTCATTTTGAATTGTGTTTTTAAAATTCACTTACTGAAACTGTCTTGCTGTCCCCAAAGGTGAGAAGTTGTTTAACATTGATAACGGCCGTAACGCCCCCCTCCACTCCCCACCGTCTGAGCACTACACCATCATCTTCAACGTCTTCGTTATGATGCAGCTCTTCAATGAGATCAATGCCCGCAAGATCCACGGCGAGAGGAACGTGTTCGAGGGAATCTATCGGAACCCCATTTTTTGCAGCGTTGTGCTGGGAACCTTTGTTCTGCAGGTGAAACATGATCACAAAGTTAAAGAAATTATTTTTTAATAAGTCAGTTTGGTAGATTTGTTGCAAGGAGCTGTTTAGTCTTTGTAAAACGGATAGTTCTGTCTCTAAAATCTGATGTAAAATTGCTGACATGGACTCACCTGTAAACGCACATTAATACAATTGTGCATGTGCTAGGTTGCCACGTTGCTTAGCATGCGTAAACAGCCTACATATAGGTTCATAAATGGCATTACTTGGTCAGAATTGTATATTGTGTTACTGTTAATGATAATTTGTATTATTCATTGAATGTTGCCTCCATTTTATAAACGCTAAAAGCCACCTGAGGCTGCGGGTTACAGTGATTTTTACCATGGTACTCCGCTTTGCATTGTGTCAAACAACACCCCTTAATGGTGTTAAAATCTCTGTAACTCTCAGCCTCTTGTGGTATATTGCTTTATTACAGTTTAACTGGACTAATGGAATATACCTTGTTACAGATTATCATTGTGCAGTTTGGAGGGAAGCCATTCTCCTGTACAGCCCTCACCATCGATCAGTGGCTTTGGTGTGTGTTCATAGGGGTTGGTGAGCTGCTTTGGGGTCAGGTAAGGCTAATTCTTATTCTTAAAAAGTTTTCAAATGTCTTAAAATTATTTCCCAAAACTTAAACCCATAAAAAAAGTCTTAAATATCTTTAATATTGTTTGCAGTTGTCTTAAATTTTGAGAGGCTTCCAAAAATGCTACTTCACACAGCCAAGTTTAAGGGAATCTAAGGCAATCATGCAATATTGCATGTATCTTAATGAAATGGCGTATTGCATCAGAGCCACCTTAATTTCATTTCGTAATTATTATTTTTTTGTTACATTTTTTAATTAGCATTTGTCTTGCTAATTGTTTTATTGACATGTTAAAAGCAGTATTTCCAATGATTAACCCCTCTGTTTCATTATTTATTTTTATTTATTTTTTGCTAAATTGGTTTGAACTTTTGTTTTAATTATTTGTATTAAAAAGTCTTCGAATGTCTTACATTTAGTTCTATAAAACATGAAGATAACCTGTTACAGAATGTCTTTGTTGGTCACTAATCAATTTATCAATAGCTCTTTTGAGTCTCCCAAGCCTAAAGAAAGCCTAAATAGTCAGAAGAAAACATTTACAGATGACAAAGTGCATGAGATGGAGATGCACAAGCTTCTCAGTGGTGCAATAATGAAAACATCATAACAGGATGCACACGCGTGGGTGATTTTGAACATCTTTAGTTCCCTCTTCAATCCCACCGGGAGGGCAGGGGAGGGGGAGGGGGAGGTGAAGCTGTGTGTGATTTTAAACCTGTGGGAGGGATAGAGAGAGGCAGAGAACGATTGCAGCCACCTCAAAGTTCAGCTCTCAAAAAATGACACCAGCGTGAACCCAGTAGCACATACAATTCACTGTTTCCATCCAAGGGTTTTTTTGCGACAAAAGGTATAGCTGATGGAAACGCAAATTAAAATTGTCAAAATAATATTTTTCCGTTTAACTCTAGCGCATTGTCAGAAATGTATTTGTATTTCTTTTTTGTAATATTTGCCCCCTTGAAATTGATTATTATGGGTACTATTTACCTTATTAGGAAATTTTTCTAACTATATAAAACATGCAGTGTGTCATCCATTTATGCCAGATATTTTTATTATGTCAGTTAAGAAATAGTTCACCCAAAAAGTAAAATTCTGCCATCAGATACTCATGCTTATGTCATCTCAAGCTCGAATGAGATTTTTCAGACTTGTACAAAGATTTTTTTTAAGGATATATGATGCATTTATGTCTATACAATGCAAGTCCATGGGGTCCAAAACTTTCATGCTCAATAAAGGATATAAATGCATAATAAATGTAATCCAAACGACTCGAGAAGAAGATATGGATTAAACCACTCAACTCTTATTGATAACCTTTATACTGCCCTTGTCTTTTTTGGAGTTTGAACATTTTGGTTCCCATTGACTTGCACTGTATGGACAAAACCACATCATATAACCTTCAAAAAAATCTGTTTGTGTTCCGCAGAAAAAAGAAAGTCAAACAAGTATATTTGAATATTTGATGATACAGCATAAGGGTGATGAGAGAATTCTCAATTTTTTTGTTGAACTGTTCCTTTAAATTAAATTAATTTTACATTTGAACAATTCTGGTCGTTGCCAATACAATAAAATCAACATCAAATACAGAAGTACTGGAAAATAATGCACAAGTATCATAGTTCTGCTAGAATGCATTTTATATAATTGACCGGCCCTTATGTTAGATTATACAGCTTTCTGCTGTCTTCTGTCTTGGTAGATTTTGATTAGTGATCGACCGATATGGGTTTTTAATGGCCGATGCTGATTGATATCCAGAGAGCAGTGGCAGATAGGCCGATACAATGCAGATATATCGCACAATTTAATATAGTAAATAACAAAAACTTAAAATTGCAAAAAAAAGAATAAACTCTTATTTAGCACTATATTTACTCAATTTCCCACAAAACTTTAACTTTGTAAAAAAGAATCTAAAAAAATTATTATATTTTAAATAGTATATAGCAGTTTCTACTCATTTCTGTTTAGTCATCATAAAATTGTAATAATTAATTTGCCCATGAAGAAATTGTTAATATATTAGGAAGAAGGAAACAACAGTACACACAGTAGTCCAGCAACCATGAATGGCATGTGTACATTAACAATCTCATTTTCTCAAAAAACATAGAATTAATTCAATTGTACATACTGTGCATAGTGAATATGACATTTACTTATAGCACACGTGAAGCGCTTTTACTTTGAAGTTGCACTCACATGTTGTGCAGATCCAGCGCTAGCAGCAGTCTCCTGACAGTTTAAATGGCCTGGATTGCCTGCTTGGATTGTCATGGACTACCTGTCATGATTTGTGTATCAGAGGAACTTTTGATCTTGATCTTGAAGTTTTGATTCTGGCTGATAGAATACGTGCTTCAGAGGAAGATATTAGGTGAGTGCTCGACGGGAAGAAAACACTGGATTTTCGTGAGGTTCGTGAATGACATCTGTTTAAACAAGATATCTGCATATTTGCAAACGGTATATAGAGGTTTTATTGATATTTGCCTTTTACCATTATAAAAGAAAGTTAAAAGTGACAGGGAACTGCTGAGGAGAGGCTGATAGAATACGTGCTATAGAGATAAATAAATGAGAGCTCCACAGGACGCTGGATCTGCTGAAGTTGTGTGAGGTTGGTTTATTACATCTGTTTGAACGAGATATGTGCATATTTGCAGATGGTATACGATATTAGTTTTATTGATATTTGCCTTTTTATCATTAGACAAGACAGTTAAAAGTTACAGGGAACTGCTGAGGAGAGAGAGGGAGAATGAAACAGGTGAGCACATTAACATTATGAGCTCAAACGCGTCTGCCGCAGCTCTGATATGCGGACCATTTAAATGAGACTGTGTTGCACACCGGTCTGTTATTGTAGTAACATAATGGCATGTAACAACAAAACGAACCGTGACTGGTCCTTTACATGTCTCAGTCGGATCACATGCAAGCAGCCGTTTCTCAGCGCCCTCAAGAAACAAATCAGCCAAACGGAAAAATGAATCGGCAGATGCGATAATTACAAAATTCTGAATATCGGCCGATTTATCGGCCTCGGCGATATATCGGTTGACCACAAATTTTGATGTAAACTCCATTTTCAATCACTTCATCTACACATTCAACAACACTTGCCTCTGAGATAGTGAATACATAACAAATCTGACAGCTACAGTGTCTGCTTGTGTCTACAGTGATTACATAATAGATAATTTCCCTTTTTTCATTTGAAATACCTGGGGTATTTTTGTCACTTTCAGTGGCACCATTACCCTGTGGTCTGGTTAATTTCTGGCCCTGTTTACCGTAAATATAAAACTCCCCCCTCCACGACCTTACAAACATACATACAGAGACTGATGCATTAAGTTTGGTCATCAAGAGGACGAGGAAGTTACCAAGTATGGGTAAAGCCTTTTGAGCTGCAAGCCGTCTGCTCCTTCTGGCAATTGCATCACACATAAGCCACTTCCTACTGTGTCATCAGCTGGTGTTTGTGCACGTGTGTGTTTGTTTGTGCACACACACACATACGTAGCCTCATGAGCCAGCTGTTGGGAACTTAAACATATAAACATGGGAATGAGCAGCAGTGCACATATAAAATGTTCTCTGCAGTCTTGTTTCGAACAGCATCAACAGAGGCACCCGCAGAGAAGAGGCACAGAAATATCCACCTATTTTAGAGCCATCATAGTTGCAGGCTGCAGGGAATGGCATGTGCTTGTATTTGTGTGTATACTGTTTTGCAGTGGGGAGCCTACATACTAAACAAAACTATGAAATCGTAAGAACATATTTTTTTTTATTTTAAATGCAATTTATTATAACAAAACTCTATTGTGAATGTGTATCCTTAACTACACATTGTCCTATAAACATTCAACCAATAAGTGAGGTGTTGGATGTTATTTAAGTAATCCATTTAGACTGATATTAAACTGTTAACTTGTGAGTTGATCGAATAATTAAGATCCATTTAAGAGTCATTAGTTTGTGAACTGGAGTTGTTGCACTGTGCAATATTTTTACATTCACACTGCAGCTGAATGTGGCCCAATTTAGATTTTCTGTGCAAAAAGAAAAACAGCATTACATTTATCAAAGTTAAGACTTGCTATTTATAATTATTTCAGTTTTTTATTGACTTGCTTGCATTTATGTTTCGATACAGTTTGAGGAATTTGTTTTCTGTGCGAGTGATACAAGAGAACCGTTAAATAAATCTGCCTATTTTTGGTTCACACTTAAAGCACGTTGGGACAAAAATCAGATGCAGGATGTTTCCGCATTTCCACATATGAAAGTGACCCAGATCGGATTTGAAAATGTCAGATTCAGTGCACTTGTGGCTGTTCACGCTGTCATCCAATTAACAGATCTGTATCACATTTGAGTGAAAAAAATAGATTTGGGCCACTTTCAGCTAAGGTGTGAACGTAGCATATGTCTGTTTTTGCATGCAGCCATCGAAGAAGACAACGCAATAGAAAGACTTGTTGTCTCTTTAATGTCTTTGTATTATTTCATGGTACCCATTCTTTTTTATTTCATCACCTTCAATTCGTACTGTAAACTCAAGAAATGTATTTCTTTGCCATCGCAATCTAGATTCTGTAGTGCCGACTCTTAGATGCGGAGCTGAAAACACTGATGTGAATACATATATTAGCGGTCGCGTATTGGCAAAAAGTTTCATTACAAAACATAGGAACATACTGTCAGTTAATTAACTTGCAAAATGTTCAGTCACTGTAATTTCCATCAGGCTCTTTATGTCCTTCAGCATACAAAGAACACTATGATTGAATGCCATAACAATTCATTAAAACATTTGTGCACCACATCTGCTCTGCATTCCATTCTAGGAAACACATCCATAATCCCAACCACTGTGTTAAAGGGTCATGAAACACCAAAACAAATTTTTTGGGACGTGAACAGACATGTACAGGTTGCACATCACTGAAAACAATGATAGCACTCATTATGTTTGTTGTTAAGGGGAAAGTGGTTGTTTTTTCGTTTTATTGAGTCATTTCGTTCTTTCGGTTTCAAAACGGAAATTGAAGCAACATCACAAAAATTAGGTAAATGCATAAACTCCGAGTTATAATTGTTAGGACAGCACGTATTTACGTTGCTGGATTCTGAGAGTTTTTCCACATTATTCATGAGAAGGAACGCATGCATCCAATCACAGCGCTGCCTCATGCATGAGCTGGCATTACAGTGATACGATTTAAATCACACATAAGAATAGACAGTCCACAGTCCATAACTGCACCGAAGCTAGCATGTTTGTTGGCCGGCTGCTCTTGCGCTTCAAACGTGAAGCAGCTGTGTATTCCGGGTGTATTTGTGGAGGCTGTTCTGTGACTCAGTGTCATTTCAGCTCTATTTTTGAGTTACTTTACATCATGTTTCCGGGATTTACGCCCATTGTTTACCGGTGTAACGTCGTCATGACAATGGAGTTGAAATACTGAATGACTTTACATGGACACGGTTAGTTAGCGATTTTATCAACTGTAGAGCGATTTTAGAGTCATGATAAAACGTATTATGAAGTATCGTGGCTATACTTTTTTAAAACAGTGTGTATGTGCCTTACTGCCTTACTTCTTTAGAAAAATGATTTTAAATTATTTTCTGTGGCAATCAACATTATGCCACAAATGTTGTCTATAGAGTTTAACTTGTATTAAACCTGAAACACTCCTTATAAGAATAAATATCTATGAATTATTGTAAAGTCTCAAAGCAGTGCTGGTTTTGGTGGTAATGTGCTGTTCTCACTTCATTCTCAAAAGTTTGAACAAAATATCCAATTCTTTTTGCAGATTTGCAAATGATTCTATCGTCTTTACTATTCACACTTTTGTCCCATGATTAATATACAGCCCCAAACTCTTTTGTTTTCATCTTCATTCATAATATGAGGGTCAGCAGCCATTTCTGTTGTGTGTGTGTGTTTTTGGAAGTAGCTCTGCTTGACCCCCTTCCGTTTTCCCTCTTCCCGTCCACAATACCAGCCCACATATTTACATATTTTTCCGCCAATTTCGAGACTCGTTCACAGTCTGAGGTGCGAAAAATTGGGGATTAAGTAGGTGGGTTTCCTGACCCTTTAAAGAATATTTGATAAGCCACGGTTGCTATCACTTGACCCTGTTTTTTTTTCCCCTTGTCCTCCTCCAGCTCATCTCTGCCATCCCCACTCACCATCTCAAGTTCCTGAAGGAGGCCGGTCACGGCATCCCCAAGGACCAGTTTTCAGAGGAGGTGCTAACCGAGGGTGCGGATGAGATTGACCATGCTGAGATGGAGCTCCGTCGAGGGCAGATTCTGTGGTTCCGAGGACTCAACCGCATCCAGACCCAGGTAAGCTGCTCTTTGATTTTTACTTCAGCCTCTCATGCCTGTCTCTACCATCAAATTCCCATCAGGAGTGGGTATAGACCTTATTCATGCTAGTGCCATCTTTGATTTTTAATGGAAATGACAACGAGGCTGCGCGGGATAGACTTACAGTCTCTTCAGTGGGCTGTACTGCAGTTTAAAGTGTTTTTGGATCGTTCTGCGGACAAAACATTGATAAAATATCTGTCCAAGAACATTCAGTATACAAAGAACTCCGGACAACATGAGTTGTGGAAAATCAGATGTGATCTAGGAGCTTTATACAGCTTTATACTATACGTGCCATTGAAGAGACGGTAAGTCTATCCCACACAGCCTCGTTTTCATTCCCAATAAAAATCAAAGATGGCACTAGCGTGAATAAGTTCATGGATACAAGGGTAATGACCTACACAAAACCCTGCCACTGTAGGACTTGTCTGGATAAATTGTCTATGCTCTTTGGCAGCTCACTGTTAAAAGGTGTGTAGTTTATCTGTGTTTATGATTTGACCATGTCAGTATATACATTTTAACCTATATATGTATTTAATAGGTGAAAGGGAAAAAAACAATTCACCGATGCATCACAATACTTTTAATACAGGCATAAAAACTTTGTGCACACTCACAGTATGTTTACCATTTACCCTAGTCCTTTATTTCAAATGGTACATGTATTTTATAGGGGTGGGGGAAAAATCTATTCACTAGTGTGTCGTAATTCTTTCTCAAACAAATCAGCATTGATCTACACAATAATCGTAAGTTTAAAATAAATCACACATACACAGAACAAAACATTACATTTCGAGATAAGTTCCATATGGTGTGCAACAGCACAATATACGGTGTGCTGCACATGTACCACAAAATGGTACTCTCTGGTATTTGTGCAAACATATGCCTTCTGATTTAAAGTTTAACAGCCAAAGTATTACATGTAAACTTGTGTCATATGCAAAGCTTGCCAAAGATTTTCACCCCTACACTGTTGCTGAAAGTTTGAGATGCATCTACAGTCACTTTACTGCAGTGCCCTCCGAGTGTTCTGATAGATTCATCATGGAAAACCATCTCCCTTAAGACTGAGCACAGACTTGTGAGCTGCTTTGGTGGCCCAGTTTAAAAGCAGCACGTGCCCTGGAGACAACAAACACGAATTACCAGTGAGACAGCCCATGTCTCGCTCACACAGAGCCTGCCCAGAGATATCTGGGGTCTAAGAGGAACTCTGTGTTCAGGGATTCACATACAGATCATATTGGCTCTGTCTTTAGGAATGCAACATTCACTCTTTCATTGGAAGATGTACGAGAATAAGACCTTGCATTTTACTCTGTTTATGAAGTGCGTGTGGGAGGATCTCCTTTCAGTTTCCATTGGCTTCATACATGACACAGTGTTGCTTCTCACTAACAATGAGTGGATTCAGTGAGCGGATTCACAGATGTATTTATCTGAATCCTTCAGGAGTGTTTGTGCGTTTGTGGGCGAGGATTCTGAGAAGGCGTGAATGAGAATATTCTTTATGAAACACTGTGGAAAGGGCGTTAAACCTCCCACCGAAGAGTTTGAATGTGTTCCACAGGCTTAGATTTATCCCTCTGGATTTATTTTGCTTGTCTCCACTTTGAAAAAACAACATATTCACTTTACCACAATCTAGTTGTTAAGAGTCTCAGGGGTTTGTTTTTGTATGTAACTTTCTCTGTGTTAAAATACTTTCTCCTATCCCACCTTAATATGCAGAGACAACTATAAGTAAGCCAATCATTGGTTAATTTTCTTGATAACTAAACACTGTGTCTCTGTGGCATTATGATAATTCCTCTGTTTGTTTTGAGTGAACCGTCATGAGAGAGATCAAGAGAGACAACCACATTGACTCAACCAATGGAGTGAGTTTGGGGCGGGACTGTATGTTTGTTTGATCAATGGCAAGCAGGGGGCATATTCAGAAAGATTTTTTGAAAACTATTTTTATTTTTCGATTTTGTTTGGTGGTGCAGAAATGACATACTTCAGCTTTAAGAGAGGTGTAATTTCGCTTTCAGTGTTGCACCAGGTCATGGAGAATTTACGTTCCTGAACTGTTGCCTTATGGGAGCATTTGAAACCTACCCTCTTTCTCTCTCCATTCTCTGATGCAACTCTCATTATGTCATTTGGGTGTTAGGAATTAACATGATGTATCAGAGAGATAAGATGTATCTCATCTGTGAACTGTGAAACGTGACAATTCAAATCAAGAGCCTACAAAGAATCCTGTAATGAGTTACTTGGTGATGGTTAAGATATATCAAAGAACCTTCTTAAATCAATTTGGCTATTGATTTATCTTATCACAAATCTAATCCAGTTAATCTTACAAAAACAGTTTTGAATATATTAGTAAAAAAAATTCATTTAATTATATAATACTGGACTAAGTATGTTAGTGCATAAAATTCATGAAATCTTAAGGGTCCAGAATCTTGATGAAAAATAAAGAATCTTCCCTTTTCCACTTCATTTCTTTATTTTATTTTGTATCTGTTAGGCAGTAATGTGTGAAACAGGAGGGGGAGTTTTAATGTGTATCTGCCCTGAATATGTTAAGACCCCTGTTGTTCAAGATCCCCATCCCTGCTAATTCTACCAGACTTTCCTACAAGCCCAGTTGAAAAAGAGGCTGAATGCTCTTCTCACTCCTTCGTCTCCCCTCCTCCCTCCTCCTCTTATTCCTGATTAGAAGCCAACCAGCTGACAGCAAAAACACTGCTCAACTAATTAGCTCCTTATCTCTCCCCCTCGCCCAAAGTCCCACCATCCCACTTTTAAAATCCTTCTGGAATTCTATTTTTTATCTGTCATGCATGGTTAGTGGTACACAATAAAAGAAATAATTGGCACAAGTACAGTTCAAACTAATCAGTACTTCATAGAGCTAGTTTCCTTTGCTTTTCATTTTCATGGACACTTTCACAGCCTTTCCTTTCTCATAAAAAAAAATAAAAAAAAATCCCCCCACATTAAACTTTCCTTTTTATCTTCCTGTGCCAGCCCCTCTCCTGCCTGACAGACTCAATACTAACTGAACTTTTTATTTGTTGGGGGAGGGAATGTTCTCTTTTTTTTCCAGTAACACATTTATCTGCTCTAACCACGCCTTTTGGGTCTTGGTCTTTCTCTACCTCCCTTTCTTCCTCTTTTTCCCCTCGTCCCTGTTCTTTGCAGATGGACGTGGTTTATACATTCCAGACGGGCCAAACGCCGGTGCCTGGGGCCCTTCGTCGCCAGCCCTCTGTGGTCAGCCAGCATAACGATGCAAAAACTGTTTCTAGCCCCACCCATGTGGGGATTTCCTCTTCTTCCCTGTCTGCCAACTCTGCCGCGGCTGCTGGGCCACCGGCCCCTGCTTCTTCTACTACAGGCAGTGAGTGCCACATAACACGCCGGCAAACTAGCACTGCTGCTGCATGATGGCCATGCTGAATGCCACTGCACTGAATGCTTTCATAACCTGATGGATATGCTGCAGTAACGACTCTTCTACTCAGGGTTCCCACAGTCCCACAGGGAATTTATAAAGTGATGATTTCCAGGACTGAAAAAATTATGGAAATTAATAAAACTTAAAAAGGAATTGAAAGGCCATAGAAAATTCTTTAGTAAAGAGTTCTAAAATATTTAATTGGCTAAAAATGTAAAGGGAGTTTTTAACATTTGTATCCAGTAATCGTGCATGACTGGAAAAGTCATGGAAACAAATTGGTCTACAGTGTGGGAACCTTGTCCACCCATCCCTTTCTGCCTTTTTGGACTGTTCTTCCTTTCACTGTCTTCCTCTATCCCTATTTTTATTTTATTTTTTCATTTTCTTGCCTCTTTTTATTCTCACAATCTCTGCACTAAAGTCTAACCATTCTCTTCCCTCTCCATAATTTTTCTTTCTCTTTGTCACTCACTTTGCATTTCTTCCAACGTCTGAACCAGTGCATGATGTGTGATTTGAATATGGACAGCCTGGCTGATGACTGCATGCTTTTGAGAGTTACCACAGGAAATATAATCCCAAACATCTCTTTTATTAATTTTGAAATACTGTACGTCCAAACTCCAGCTCTATTTAAAACAACAAATATGCTCTGATTGGCTGTGGCTTTGTTACTTTTACGCATACTTTCACTTTCAGTGAGGACAGAAAAAATACTTGACACCGGGAACTTGATGTCACATCTAGTTAGGATGAGGTGTTGGGGCTAAACACCAGATCAGTAGAAGGTTGAGAACTGGGGTTTAATGCAGGTCTTGAATTACCCTACAATACCACCCCTGTACTTATAATGAAACAGTGTGGTTAGACTCTAAGGGGCACAATGTGCTGAGCTGGCTAGTAGCATCTAGACGGTCCTGCTTCTTATTGTTGACCTTTATCTTTCCCACATGGATGATGTATATTGTTGACCTGCACGGCACGTTTATTGTCTGACCAACTGGCGCTCCGACTTGCACCCTCGCAGTCCTTTCTGCTTTCCGCTCTCACGCTCTTTACTTCAATCTTCTCCCTTCTTTATCTCGCTCTCTGCCTCTCTTTTTCTCTTGCGCCATCTCTCTCTTTCTCTTTTTAACACCAGCCCTTTCCCTTTTTCACAACTACCTTTCACACATCTTCTCTCTCTCTCTCTCTCTCTCTCTCTCTCTCTCTTAAACACAGTCTTTTTCTCTTTGTCTCTCTTTCTCTCTATCTCTCCTTTGCCTTGCCAGCTCCATCTCTCACTCTCATATTTTCAGCCCCCTCATCTCACCTTGTGTCTCCTACTCTGACACCACATGTTATACTTTGTCTCCATCTCCCTTCATTGATATTCTTGGATGAGCTATGAGTCATAGGATGTTTTTACCAGCTTTATTTAGGTTACATCAGTAGTGCTTCTTGCATCACACAGTTGAATGTGCATGTATGTGTTTGTGAAGGCAGCAATTGCGTCAGAGGTTTGATGAACTGTAGATGAGAGAGATCCAGATGCAGGCAGTTGGAAAGAAATAAAAAGGTTTGACTAGAATCAATTGAAAATATTTATTTGAAGATTGAAGGACAGAGATAGTCCAGCTATGGAAATTGTTCTTGATTTTGTAAGTGGTGCTTGCCCATGCAAACGTCAACACCATGATGCTAGGGTGTTATGGGTGGTTGCCAGGGCATTGCTATGCAGTTACTAAGGTGTTCTGAGAGTTTTTGTTGTGTCTCTATGTGGTTGCTAGTGTGTTGTGGTCAGTTACTAGTTCGTTGGCCAAAGGCCCAAAATGGGTGTCATTTAAAACCGGGTTCCTATGAGTCCAGGAAAACCTGGAATTTTCCAATGCAGTTTTCCAATAATGGAAAAAGAGAAAAATACCCAAATGTCCTGGAAAATATTTTAGGATAATAAAGTAAATCAAAATGATATACAGTTATGTAAAATCAACTTCAGCTTCATGACATAATATTGATTACATATAACTTAAACATTTTAGTAAATACGGCAACTTTTACTTACAAATATGATATACATGTTACTTAAATAAACGTAAAAATTTAAATGAACATTATTAGAACATGACATGTTTGAATTTTCCTTACAAACACATGATTAATCATGTTCTACATGACATACAGAAGCCTCCCACAGAAACTTAATGCATGCTACATGTAGGTAGTCTATGAGACAACGTCACCTTGCGTTATTGGCGGTAGAAACAAGGTATAGAGCTGCACACGCAGACTTCAACACTTGGTGCACCATGACATTGAAAATCAACAGATAATTGTTTTGATCATGAATGGTAATTTTGAGTAGGCTGCATAAAACAAGAAGTTACCAAACCGTACAACACCAGTAACAATAAAAACAGTGTAAATATATTTGCAAGCAGTGAAACCATGCTGGGAACACCAGCTTCGTAAAATGTAATTATTTTATTAACCAGTGAAATTTACTCAAATTAGCAAATAAAAATGACAAAGTTTTCTACTTTAGGATTTATACATGAGGAAACATTGTAAAGATAACAAACAATTATAAATAACATTTACTTATAAGCCAGAGCATTCATATTTACATGTTTGAATGTAGAATTTACGTAATATTATCAAGTTCACGGTTTAACTTATAAATGTAGAAAGTACTTAATCTTTTTTGCTATATTTACTTCACCTCAAAATATTATTTTTTTTCAGTATAGGCTGCGTGTGCAGCCATAAACAGAGTAGCTACAGTATGCATAGCCTACGGATGAACTAGGTTTGACACAGAAGTACAAATCTTCTTTTATTTAGCTGTTTACACTCTTATCCACACTAGAACAGCGTTTTTCTCCACCGAAAACTGAGATTTCAAAAACATTGTCCATAACCGCATACTTTTGAAAAACGTTTGCTAGGAAACTGAAATGGAGGGTTCAAACTTCTTTTCAAATAAATGGATTAGTGTGGACATGGCTGAAGTCTGAAGCCTAGATTTCACTTGGGTCCCTTATTCAATCTAAGTCTATGAGATTTTTGTCACCCGTTTTATAGTCTGACAGGTGAAAAATAATCACCTAGAAAACCTCTTCTCAACAAGCCATCTAGTTTAAGTTACTGTATCAGTAGCACAAACGTTACGGGACAAATTACAAAGTTTAATACTTAGGGTTAAGGCTTTGTTCAAATCCAGAACTATGAGAATTAGAGTACTAGTGATGCTTGCCGTAGAAAGCACCGCTAATAATTATGCACCTTTGGAACATATTAGGTCTGCAGTAGTTTTATGGTCAGCCAAATTATGATTTCAGAACTAGCTCATGACTAGTGAGAATTAATTTGTGGGAGAAAATGTGGGAGGGTGGGGGATAAACAAATGACTTCAGCCTGCTATCACTGTGTTTTTCATGGGCTTCCTTTTACACAGTCTCTCCTCTCCTCATTTTAGTTGGTCTGTCTATGTATAGAGGATATGTCTTGAGAGGAGTTTGATTGATTTGAAATAAAGCCACAGTTGCTTTGTTGTCCTCTAGGATGAGGTAGGGAGGTCCGTTTCTTTATCACTCACGTTTCTTTCTGATCAAGCTCTCTGACATGATCTGACATGTAGCTTGGATGTATTCACCTTATGCGCTAGAGTAACTAGTGCGCAGCCATCCTGAAAATTTTGTCTCTGAACTTCCGTTCTAGCGGTCGCTATATAGATATCTATGGTGTTGATGTCAAAGTGTAATTAGCTAGCGAAGTGGATTTACAGGTTATAGAGTTGTCAAAAGTTATTATGAGTATTTTAAAGTGTTCAGGGGAAGCAGAGTGGGAAGATTTTAAAACAAGCGTACTTCATAAATACACAAGATCCTACCAATGTTGAAATCATGAAAATTGCAGGAGGGCAAGATTAGTTTTTGACATTTTAGCAGGGTCTCTTAGAGGCAAGGAGCATATGTTTTAAAGCAGTAGATGCACATGCTATTCATTTTAACACTCCGTCTAGTCTACTAATATTCCTGGGAGATCTGCTTTTATCGTTTGGACTTTTTCCTTGTACACGGAATTCAAGCTGAATTCAAACTAAATGACACCCTCTGGCAGAGATAAGGGTAACTTGACTTGTTTGGCACCGGGCATGGATCTCTACTCTCCAAGCGCAACAGCCTGTCAAAACTCATTCTGGTTTAGTTACCCACAAGACTATCTGACAAACTGTCCTGCTGGCCTTCTTGCCACTAATGCTCACTATGCCTTCACATGCATCTCCAGAGTATACTTGCCTCTTTTTGTCTTCTTAATAAATTGGAGATGTTCTACGGCAGAATAAAGGCCTGCATACTAAGTGCTCAAGCTTTTATACCCTTTATGCTCATTAGTAAACAGTTCTGTTGAGTCATAAATCAAGAACCCAAATTGAATTTGTTTTTGCGCGCGCGCGTGTGTGTGTGTGTCTGTGTTTTTGTGTGTGTGTGTGTGTGCTTGCACGCTTCACTTACTGACAAAAGCATCTTCTCTTTTCTTTCTATGACTGCTGACAGCTCTTGACTTCTCCATGCTTAATTTCACCCCATCACTGGTCTTGCCTATTTCACAATGTCAAAATTCTACCAGTAGAGGCGGCCCGGCAATATAAGCATGATGTATAACACCATTTGTTTATTATTATTATTATTATTGTGTTAGACAACCATTATATATAAATGAATAAAAATGGATATTTCATAATTTTTATTCACCCTCATGTCGTTTCAACCCTGTGTATTATTTTATTTTTTCCATAAAACACAATAGATGTTAGACAGAATGTCCGAGAAGCTTGTTTCATACAACAAAAGTAGACCGTGATTTTGCGCAACACTCCAAAAGGACAAAAAAGCAACATGGAGGTATCATAAAAGTGGTCCATATAACAGGCACTATATTCCAAATTTTCTGAAGACATAGGATATAGCTTTGAGTAAGAAACAGACATAAATTTAAGACATTATTCACTGAAAATCTTCTATAGCTGGGTTTCCATAAAATGTTTCACATTTTTTAAGCACATTTCTAAAAATGTAACTAAAGTGCAATGCAAGTCATTGCAAGTTTCCATCACCTGCGTCAATCGCAATATCTTGAGGGAGCCCGCCTTGTCATTATGGAATAGCTGAATGACCTCCTTGCTTCAGGGAGAGTTGTATTTGCGGTATTGAAGCAGTTGTATATTGTTTTATTTCATGCTGACAGGAGATGCTGCAGATTGAGTGTAATGTCTTATATAATGAGGGCTGAAATGGCTGTTATGCCCATACACTGCCAGCCTCTGTATGCCTGGGAGCACCTGTGTTAAAATTGTTCTCCGGATTGTAAAGATCCACTTTAACGATCAGCTGTGGGTTAAACACTTTCGAATGTCAAGGGCTATGTTTAAATAAATGTGTACCAAGGTCAGACCTTTGGTTCATGTGCACAAATGGTCAAAACATTCCATCGTTTTGCGAATGGATCACCTTAAAAGCAAATTTTGAGAGTTTAGGCTCATATCAAGCTTTTCGATTCATTGTGTTCAACAGTTTGTCATTGATGCCCAGTGCCATTTGTTTTCATTTGACCGATCGCAACGAGATCGAATGAAATAAGTATTTTAAAAAAAATGCACATTATTATCTGCTCAGCCTCACTCTTATTAATCAATAATTTTTTGACAAAATATAAATACTGGATAGAAATGCTCAGTTAATCCAGATTATTTAATACTTCCTGTTGTAATTCACTTAATCCGCTTCCCTTTCCATGTTTGCCAGAGATAGATCAAGGGTTAGTAGGAAAGCCTGACATAGTTAGAAACAGTAACTATGATGGACGAGTTCTCAGCGGAGGGTCAATTTCACAACAAGTTCCTCCTCATTTTCACATTGAGTAATTGGAATGCCTGTTCTCTAACATGTTATTCTCTAACAGTTCATTGTTTCAATTGCTATATCAGCCAGCCCTACCTTCCGGCTTATCATTAAAGTCTACAAACATACACATAACATGCCTATCATGTCTTGTGGTGGTTCTGTGTTTGCTGTGATTTTGTTTTTATTGTTTTGATGCTTGTGGGTTGATATAATTGTGTTTCACTTGTGGAGTGTTTGATTTTATGCTATGCATGATTTCCTCATTCACTTACCCCTAGTCGATCTTAGAAAATGCATTATATTTGTGATTTGTAGTTGTGATTTGTTTTTTTATTTTATTCCTCATTCCCATTTTCTGTACTGTGTGTGTGTGTGTGTGTGTGTGTGTGTGTGTGTGTGGGCAGGTTTAAGTGGTTTACGAACTTTTTTTAGTTTACAAACTGGTAATTACAAGGGTATTATGCTATAAATGTGGTTTATGAGGACATTTCTAGTGTCCCCATAATTCAAATCGCTTAAAAAACGTACTAAACAATGTTTTATTGAAAATGTAAAAATGCAGAACGTTTTTTTGTGAGGGTTAGGTTTAGGGGTAGGGTTATGGTTTGGGGGTAGAATCTATAGTTCGGACAGTATAAAAATCATTATGTCTATGGAGAGTCCTCATAATGATAGCTGCACGAACATGAGTGTGGGTGGGTGTGTGTGTGGGTGTGGGTGTGGGTATGGGTGCGTGTTGTTTTTATTAGTTTGTTTATGATTTATATTTCATAAGGAACTTCATAGCTATTGTGGAGATGTTATCATATATCACCAATTACCATTTTTTTGTCTCCCTGAAAATTGAATGCATCCATTCCTACTGCTCGCATGAAGCGTACACCATGCCAATGTAATCCATCTAATTCCCTTTTTTCTCTTTTTGTCTCTCCTCTCCAAACTTCTCGCTGCAGATTAAGGTGGTGAATGCATTCCGTAGCTCCCTGTACGAGGGCCTAGAGAAGCCAGAATCCAGAAGCTCCATCCATAACTTCATGTCCCACCCTGAGTTTGTACCCCTCTCTGAGGAGGAACCCCATGTTTTCCAGATTGATGTGAACTCTGTATAGATCGAGCCCATCTCCTCCTCTTCCAGTGCTGGGGTTGGCTCTGTCTGACCCTCCCACCACCCTTTATTCTCCAGTCTAAATGTCATTGCCCCAAAACCTTTCTTGACATGTGCACCGGACACTTCTCCAACGACAGTTACTCCAACGACTCTGGTGGAACACAGTGAGCCCTGCTGATGCACATCTGAAAGACAGCACCTCCAGTGGCCGTTGGGGCGACCACAATCCTTTTCCTCTCTTTTCAGACGTCCTCCATCTCCCTCACCTCCCCACCCCTCTTGACTTGCACTGTGCTGGCAGCAGCAGCGCTCTGTAAGTACATGGGGCTGTTCTGCAGCCCATGTGAGGAGTGGCCTAACTCACACACTAGAGGGCGACGCTGCAGCAAACATTTTCTCATTTTTATATTGTCACGTCTCTGGTCTTGGGTAATGCTGTAATTGTTTTTGTTATTTGTTTTCAGGATTCTCATTTACATATTTTGGGTTTTTTTCTGAAAAAGCCAAATGTGTTCATGCACTCAGATGTACAAGATGAAGTGCACATTCTGTTTGGATATTCATTTTTATTATATATATATATATATTATTTTTTTTTTTTTTAAACATGGCAGTTCCGTTAATCCATTTTTAAAAATGGCTTTATGTCCTAATGGACAGTTTTAAGGAGTTCAGACACACTACATTCTTGCCATTGTTTCAGACATTGTCAGAAAAAATGCTGTCAGGTTCATTTTGGGTGTTCTGTCACTTTATATGTACAGATGTAAGGCTGCTATAGTAAAAAGTTAGCAGAATAAAAGATGCTATAACCTATTTAATCACCATGTTAAGAATACCTGATTGGCTCTTGTGGGGGCAGGGAGGGTTATCCTACATCATCTCATCAAATCACACCCAATAGGCATCTCTAGTCTCTTGTTAGTTCATTTAATGCTTATCTGCCTCAAAACAAAGTTCCAATGAATGCCCCAGCTAATTGACCAAGTACTTTATCAAAGGTACAGCACATCACCATAGCGTGCATGTATCTGTCTTTATCTGTGTCTGATTGTATGAGAATGGGAATTGTAATGCTTCTCTTTATGGTCTAACAACTAATGCATTTTCTTTTTCTTTTAACATCTTTCAGAGGAAAAAAAAAAAACACAATAGAAGTAATTCAAATGTATATGTGTACTTTAAAACTAAAACTATTGAGTCTTTTTCACATCTTGATCAGCTCTGCAGTTAGGTATTCTGTTTGTAGTCTAACATCAGGCTGGGCTTCACACAAGCTCCAAGAGGGTGATCAGTTACACAAATGGCACTGGTAAAGCTCCAAAATACCATCCCTAAACTTATCCCAGAAGTGCAAGGACACTGCACGTAGTTAGCATGCTTTTCATATTAAAATGAAAGAGAAAGAAAACACACACAATAACATACACCTTTGATGCAGCATGGAGCCTCTGTTGGACCCTGTGAGCTCTCTGTTCGGTCTAGAATGTGGCCTCTATGACATGTGATTTTGATTAGCCGAACCATACTACTGCCATAGCCCAACCTTCCACGCATACCAGTCTAGGTTAAATAGATTCCTCAAATTACACCTTTTCTACTTGCACAGAGCCATATTTTATAGATTGTTCTTTTATATCCCATTGTTTTTGCAGTTTATTTTATATCTCCAACCAAATTCAAAAACACAGAGAGTCACTGCCTAAAGAAAAAGACAAAAAATAAAAAAAAATGTTAAAAAAAAATAAAAACTCCAAATGCCCTAAATGGACAACTTTAATGTTTACGGAACGGTTCCACAGCAGTCATCTGATGCTGTGCTTCCCCCTACTGGCAGTCTTTATTATTTCGCTTAAGTGGAACATGGTGCATTATTGTGGGGAAGCATGCATTTCATATAAAACTCAATGTTTTGTTCCTTTTTTACAATTGTTCTGTATTTTTATATTAAGTACTTTTTAATATTTTGGAAAAATATAAATATAGGTGTATAGGCCAGAAAGTTTGGTGGCATGACAAATTAGCAAAATAAACAGAGTACATATTGCAGTTATATAAATAAATGAATAAATATTTATGCCACGTTTGTAACCACATGGGATGTGAGATTTGATGTCAGGGCTGAGAAAGTTATGTGTTTACTGCAAGTCAATGTTCTGGTCAAGTTCTCATCAGAAGAGTGAGCATTTATTGGCTTGCATCCATAGATAGATGTCCTTATGTGCTGGCCATGGCAGTCTTTACAATGTATTGCTTGTTATGAGGTTACACAGAATTAATTCATGAGACTACTTTGGGAAATATTAATTCAAGATGAAGATAGTTATTTGAGGTACAAATATACTGTCTTCAAACTCAACTAATGTCTTTAATGCTCTTTAGATTGAAACTATATTGTAATTTATTTTCTGCAAGAGATTTGTGTATAATACACTGGCGAATATTAGGCTATCTAAAATGTACATTTTGTTGACATAAAAGACAGAACATTTTTAACTACAATTTGTCATGTTCCATGAAAGGACAAAGGATGTATCTGACTTCTTGTGGACGCAGTCAGTGGTTTCCAATTAGAGCTTTTTAAAGAATTCTGCCAAAGTGTTGTTTTGTACAGTCAGTTCTGACTTATGTTAAAGATTGTTCAACGTTTGTTTAATCTTTGTTCTCCTTCCACAACGTTTGATTGTCATTGAAATAGCCTAATTGGACTGCATCTATATTCAGGTTCCAGTAATTACAGTAATTACACAGCTGTAAATGATGGGTACATAAAAAACAAAAGGGGGAATTGATCAAAGCCATTGTTGTTGAATTTATTCTATTTTATCTGTTGTTCCCTCCTTAACTTTAACAGCTCTGAAGGACAATTTGTTACTGCATATGTTTCTCTCTTGCATTGTTTAAACAGAGAATTGCTTCAAGGTGTTGTGCAATAACTGAATTTTAACACATTGCTACTCTACTGAAGTTGTCTGACAGCTCTTGTTTGGTTTGGTTGGGATGGGATGGGAGGAATGATACACCACAGCTGTAAATAAAAGTTTGTGTTCTAAAACTGGAAAATAACAGATTAAATTATAATATAAATTATATTCATAATTCATGAACTAAGTATTATATGAATTCAGAATTGTATTTGATTGCAAGTGGGGTTAGTGGGGAAGCAGTCAATAGAAAATCATTTTTCTGTAATTCATAAGAAACAGTAATATACACTGGTGTTATTTTTGTATAAACATAATATCATCAACTGTATGTGGCATGCATTACTTATAAACAAATTGGTGGTTCAAAGCAATATGTACAACCTGGTGCGATTGGTATTTTGGTGTCCTGTGTAGCTTAAACCATGCTGTACTTGGGGAAAAAACTGCATTGGGAAAAAAAAGCATAATTGTTTAATATATGTGTTCAGTGTTCTGCATGATTACATATGGAATGAGGCGTCCCCAAAATGTTTACTTGTTTCCGAATGAATGTGGCACCCGAACACATGCGCATACACACAAACTCACACGCTCTTACTTTAAAGACTCTGCCGAGGAAACACACACTGACTTGGTGCTGTTTCAGAGGTTTGTACTGAAAGAATGTTCTGTAATACTGAACTAAGGAGATAATAAGCATGTCATTTCTTGTCTAGACTTCATGAGAGAGCACTGCTCCATTAAATTGCCTGATTAATAGGAGTGAGAATTGGGGAATGACTGCTTGAAAATATTCTTTGACTTATTTTACCAGTTGCACTTCACTCTGGTATAGTTGCGTTACTTTATAACCATAAGCTGTGGCTGTTGATTGAACTGTCTAATTGCAGACTGATACGAGCTTTGATGTTCCATCCCCTTATTGTGAGGGTACCAACTCCATCCAGACAGCCCCCTCATCCATGCATGATCCATCATCCATCAAAGATGAAAGGCTAGTTCAGCCCTTTTGTCAAGTGGAAAAGAAGCTAGCTGAAGGAATTGCATTTTCAAGGTAGGCAACAGTCGTACTTGAGTTCACTTTTCTTAAATGCACCGATTCCCTTTACTCCTATTTATGCCATTTCTGTCCTCCCTTTCGTCTAAATGAGGGCTTAGAGAGAGAGAGAGAGAGAGAGCATTGTTTCAAAGACTTTGTTTCATTGCTTCAAAAGTTAAGCTTCATTTTGTACATTAGCCAGTGAACATGTGCAGTTCTCTTTTAACATATCCAAAACTTCAACTGTCATTGAAGTCATTAACTTGGCTTCATTTGTTGTTTTAATTTAATGTGTGTAAAATGGATTCTAGCCAAACATGAACATTTCCTGTTTCTTTTTACTCATGTTTTTGTGTTCACTTCATAAAAAATTAGGTGTTCTGTGTTATTTGTAATAATGTAACTGAATAAATTTGATCACTTTGAGGGACAAGGGCTTCGAAATTGTGTTTGAGAAGTACACCATTGGGGACAAAACAGTGGTTATCTGTTTACAGTCACTGCCATGGCAGAACTATTTTAAGATAGAAATTTAGTGTTTTGTGCTTTTTACACATGCTGTCTCTGTGATCACAGAAGTGCCAATGGACTACAAAGATAACCTCCACCACTGTGTCTGTTATGACAGATTGGCTTTCACTTTTGGGCTTTGACTTGGTTTTGAGTAATTGATTAGGCATTCATAAAGAAACTGTCTTTAATGATTGGTTTGTGAAAAAGTGAGAGCCTTAATTGATTTTTCATTTAAAGTTTTTTGACTGGTGAACCATAATGGCTGCATACCGATGCTTTGTGTCCCAGTGCTCTCTGTTTACAGTCCAGCGCTATCTTACCTAGAGCACAGAGAATATACTATATGCTCACCTAGTGTAATGCTGTTTTAAGGGCTATAAGGTGACAGTAGAGAAATATACTGTTACAAAATCTGTTGCATCTAATGAGTAAACGATATGTGATCAATGTTCTATTGGAGAGTAGTGTACACTTGTTTGGTCTACATTTTCCATCATAAAAGTATCAAATGAAGTGTTAACATTACTCATTTTGTGATCCATGGTGAATTAATTGAAGTTGATTCAGCTGTACCAAACTTCACGTTGCAGTGTTTGGAAGAATTCTGGCAACAACTAATATGTGTTTGAAGAGAAAATGAAATCTTGCTCTGACAGTCAGCGACAATCAACGGTGTTTGCAGTCAGTGTGTGTTTTAACTGGCAAAACAGTAAAAACAAACATTTAAAAAATATGAGCCCTACATTTCGCTTTTGTGAGAATTACCATCATGTTGAAACGTCAGTCCTGCTTGCTTCAAACTATGCAACAGATTCATTGGATTAATATATTAATTATTTATTATTCTCTCAGTTGTCATAAAAATGCTCGCTCTCTCTCTCTCTCTCTCTCTCTCTCTCTCTCTTTCTCTCTCTCTGTGTGTGTGTGTGTGTGTGTGTTTCTCACTCCGTGCGCTTGCTTTCTTCTGTCAAAGTTAATTCAGTCATGCCCATATTTCATTACTTTATACTAACGCAGGTGTTTTATCTATGTAATGTATGTGTGTGATGTGCACACATTCAAGTTTTCTTTACTTTTTTGTAATATATGAACATGTGGAATGCCTTGTTCTTTATGTCCTGTCGTTTAAATTTAACAGAACAAAAATGAAAAAAAATAATAATAATAATTCAATTTCAAGCAATTGAAGTCAAAGTTGTTATATAAGCTATATAGCCTATACACACACACACATATATATATATATATATATATATATATATATATATATATACATATATACATATATACATATCTATATATAAATAAAGCCATTAGAATTTGAAATACAATGAGGCTGAAGTTGTTTCTTGTGCCATTAATTTCTGAAACCAGTTTCATTCAGTTGTTACTCATTTAAAACAAGTTAATCGACAGCATTTGTGGCGTAATATTACCACACACACACACACACACACACACACGAAAAAAAAAATTGTGTTACTTGTCTATATATATATATATATATATATATATATATATATATATATATATATATATATATATATATATATATATAATAAAATTCACGGTTATGGTAAGGCATTTACAATGGAAGTGAATGTGGCCAATCCATAAACATTAAAATACACATTGTTTGAAAAGACAAACAATATAAATGTTAACGTGATTTTTCAGTGTAAAGTTAAAGCCAGTGTTAAGGTAAGATGGGGTAAGACGCCCCCCTTAAGATCAATGATAATTTTCTTTTAAATTGTAACATATAGATAAACTTTTAGCATGTTCTGGATGATGATGCATCATCCAGCATATTATCAGGGGAAATAAATAGAAACATTTGCTGATTTTGTTGTCACAGCACAAAATTAAAAATTATGAAAAGGGGCCATCTTACCCCACAACTGGGTCAAGATGAACCCCCACCTAGAGCAAGTAAATTCTAAATACTTTACTGTGTCCACAGATTCCCCCATTAACAAATAGACATAAAAGCTTTTAATATCCAACATAATAGAATGTCACTGATCACTATTTTCTAATGACAAAAAATTCAACCATTTAATCTCAAAACTGTTTGGATGGAATAAATCTCACAAATGTTGATATTCAGATGAAATATCAAGATTAAGAGGAGCACAGACATTCAATAAAGGTGTTGAGATGAGAATTAGTGCCATCTATGGTCAAGAAAAAAAGTTAAGGTGGAGGGGTCATCTTACCCCGGGGGGTGTCTTCCCCCATCTTTCCCTACATATTCGTTGCCATGACGATGCAACTCTATAAGCGATTATTACACTAAAATCATGTAAAACAGAGATTTTATCACACTAGAGTCATATTTACACATGCTATACTTTTGAAACACTGTGTATTTTGATGTTTGTGGACTAGCCCCATTCACTTCCATTGTAAGTGCCTTACTGTAATGGAAATAATTTATTTGGTGATCATGCCACAAATGTTGTCGATTGAGCTTAACTTGTATTGAACTTGGAAATATTCCTTTAAAAGATACAGGCTGGGTGAGGATGCCATTTTAAAGCAATTTTTTTGTTTGTTTATTTATTAAGAGTGTTACTATAGAAATTATTGATCCCTTCTTTTAGATCTGATTCCTCACATGTAGAAAATGCAGTCTTTTATTTTAAGGAATCAGCTATTAGCCTAAGATTATTATATGTATATTACAAACACTACTGTATATCTAGCACTGATTCTTGAGATAAGGGACAAAACATGTCCTACATACAAAAGTAAGTTTTATGTTAAAAATCAAGAAATTCATAATAAAAAAAAAAAAATACTGAAAAAGTTAAATCTAAAGAAAATGTATATACTCAGGGCAGTCATTACTTATATTTTTTAATAATTTCGTTTTTAAAATGCATGCTCTATAATTGGAAGCACATGTAACTTAACCTGTCCTCAGCAAGAGGTCACAATGTTAAACTGGCAAACAAAGTGTTTATAAATGCAACAAATTTCTAAATATAAATTTCGAATGAAAGGTAGTGATCTTTAAGATATCAAACAATACATAAAGTTTTGTAATAAACATAAAATTATTTTAAATAATATTTTTCACACACACAAAAAAGATGCCTATCAAAGTTGTGACCGCACTTTCCTTCAATTCTGTCAGATTATTTATATATACATATATATTAAAACAATGTCATGGTCAGCTATAATTCTTGTTGATACACACTGGTGGCCAAAAGTTTGGAATAATGTACAGATTTTGCTCTTATGGAAAGAAATTGGTACTTTTATTCACCAAAGTTGCATTCAACTGATCACAATGTCAGAACATTAATAACGTGAAAAATTACTATCACAATTTGAAAATAATGTTCAGAACTTCTTAAACTATTTCAAAGAGTTCTTATAAAAAAATCCTCCATGTGCAGCAATGACAGCTTTTGCAGATCCTTGGCATTCCAGCTGTCAGTTTGTCCAGATACTCAGGTGACATTTCACCCCACACTTCCTGTAGCACTTGCCATAGATGTGGCTGTCTTGTCGGGCACTTCTCACGCACCTTACAGTCTAGCTGATCCCAAAAAAGCTCAATGGGGTTAAGATCCATAACACTCTTTTCCAATTATCTGTTGTCCAATATCTGTGTTTCTTTGCCCACTCTAACATTTTCCCTTTGTTTTTCTGTTTCAAAAGTGGCTTTTTCTTTGCAATATTTCCCATAAGGCCTGCACCACTGAGTCTTCTCTTTACTGTTGTACATGAAACTGGTGTTGAGCGGGTAGAATTTAATGAAGCTGTCAGCTGAGGACATGTGAGGCATCTATTTCTCAAACTAGAGACTCTGATATACTTATCCTCTTGTTTAGTTGTACATCTGGCCTTCCACATCTCTTTCTGTCCTTGTTAGAGCCAGTTGTCCTTTGTCTTTGAAGACTGAAGTGTACACCTTTGTATGAAATCTTGGCAATTTCAAGCATTTTCTAGAAGTTTCTAGAAAAATCTGTTTCTTTTTTGCCATTTTTGACCTAATATTGACCTTAAGACATGCCAGTCTATTGCATACTGTGGCAGCTCAAAAACAAACACAAAGACAATGTTAAACTTCATTTAACGAACCAAATAGCTTTCAGCTGTGGTTGATATAATGGCAAGTGATTTTCTTGTACCAAATTAGCAATTCAGCATGATAACTCAAGGATAAGGTGTTGGAGTGATGGCTGCTGGAAATGAGGCCTGTCAAGATTTGATCAAAAATGACTTTTTTCAAATAGTGATGGTGCTGTTTTTTACATCAGTAATGTCCTGACTGAAAATCCCAGGAGATCAGCAGTTACAGAAACACTCAAACCAGCCCATCTGGCACCAACAATTATTCCTACATTTTTTTCCCCATTCTGATGGTTGATGTGAACATTAACTGAAGCTCCTGACCCGTATCTGCGTGATTTTATGCACTGCACTGCTGCCACACGATTGGCTGATTAGATAATCACATGGATGATTGTTGGTGCCAGATGGGCTGGTTTGAGTATTTCTGTAACTGCTGATCTCCTGGGATTTTCACACACAACAGTCTCTAGAATTTACTCAGAATGGGGCCAAAAACAAAAAACATCCAGTGAGTGGCAGTTCTGTGAAAGGAAATGCCTTGTTGATGAGAGAGGTCAACAATGAATGGCCAGACTGGTTCAAACTGACAAAGTCTATGGTAACTCAGATAACCGCTCTGTACAATTGTGGTGAGAAGAATATCATCTCAGAATGCTATTCTGAGATGCGGTTTGGCACTGTTTTTGTGGCACGACGGGGATTTACACAATATTAGGCAGGCGGATTTAATATTGTGGCTGATCGGTGTATGTATATTATACAATAACAGAATATACCACACTTACAACACAGTAGTATAGTGATAAATGAAAAGGTGTGTAAACTTTTAAGATCTTAACAGTCACTACTAACAACAATCAATCTTCTGAGAACAATCAAACAACAATCAGTCTTCTGACAACAACTTCAAAAACCTGCCACATCTGGGACTGTCACAATCAATGCCTTAGCATGCCATTTGAATGTACATGAGATTGAATACAAGCACACACTTATAAAGTATAGCCTTCAAATAAGAAACTGTGCTGCTCCTTTTGGTGTGTTAGTTGTGTATTCATGGATCAGCATAAGCTGCCAGTGGGTGAAGGTAATATGAATTAAATTATTAAATGTGCATCAAAGGGGACATCAAATGTGCCAAATAAATCACAAAATCTTCAGTTACATACAGATAATTATAGGATGTTCTCTTTCCTATTCATTTTCATATTTAACAGAAATTGATACACAGTATAATTGATGATAATAAGAATTAAGTATCAAAACTAATAACATTAAACAATAACATTATCCTCTAGGGTGTTTGGTCAAAACAATTTTTACAACGATTGTACTGCGCTGTTTACATAGCATCCAGCCTTCCCATATATTTGCTTCCAGCAGGTGAAAAGATTTCTTAACATCGGAACTGCCCCGGTTTTACATGTCCGGTCACCCTACTTGCGAGATGGGAGAAAGGTGCCTCGGGTTGTTCCTGGCAGGGTACTCAGCCTTACAGGCTCCATATGGTTATAATAAGCGTGGGAGTAGGATTAGGGTATCTGCTGCCTTCCAGGAACAAACAGAGGCACCTTTGTACAATTGGCCCCTACTAAAACGTTTGCTTTAATAGTTATCAAGACTTTTATGATAAGAGACGGGCAAAATAATGCAATTTAGCATGATCTAAATAGAGATCTATCTTTAAATCCATGTATTTAAACACAATAGTTTTAAGAAATATATTAAATTAAAACCAAGATCTAATGAAGCCTCTGCTGACAGTAGCCCGCCACGCGTCACATATGCTAATAGTGCGCATGCGTGTAATAAATCATCACGATAAGAAAGTTTCACGTTACTATGAGTTTAAATGTACAAAGCCAGAATTATGGGTACATATCTTGTTTTTAGGCGATACCAAGTCGTTGAGTTAAACTTCTTTCGTTTTAAAACAGGAAAAGGTTTAACTTGTGTCTAGAAGGAAACCAGAAGGAACCTTCGGTATTTTCTCGCGAGAGTTACATGCGACAAAACAATTTTGTATCGACAACTGTGACTCTCGCGAAACTATCCCAAAACGAGGGTTCCCTTCTATTCACAGCCAGTGAGATTTGGCAACCCTGATGACGACATGTTTTACGTCAGCTTCAACTGACATGAACTGTTACTAAAAAAAAAAAAAAATCACACCTTTCTCCCCTTCTTTGTCAAAATAACAATTCTTAAAAAAATAAAATAAATAAAAATAAAATAAAAAAACGGGAAGCATGTAATCGTTTACAGATAGACGGTGAGTGTGAGTACACGAGACCATTTCGGTCTAGTGAGGTCTAATTTCAAATTTAGCAGCTCTTGTTCTTGTGGTTGTCGCGCTCAAACTGCTAGCGCGTGTTAGCCTAGCATGCTCGCTTCAGACACGAAGAATTAAACTATTCCAAGCAGCCATCCCAAATGACCATAATATTTACCTGTCAGGATAATGGCAAGTAAAGTTGTTTTAGTGTCCAAGTTGCTCTGTTCGCGTGAAAAGGCATACAAATATTTCATATTGTGGCGTCAGCTAATGGCTACAATTTGATGCTTCAAAAAAAAAAAAAAAACCCCTCATGTAAATGCATTTATTTTTATTTTTATTTTAACTTGGTTTGATGGCGCAGGGTAAGGGTGCACTGTATATTCGTGTCCTTGGCGGTGTCTTTATTCAATTGCATACCTCGATTCAAAAGTTCACAAAGCTACTGTCTTGGTAGGCAGCTCATTCGGGTTTGATTGACCATGTTGTTCTAAATGTAAATGTCTCTCCTTACAGTTCTTGAGTCAATCATGACCTCACTGTCATCATCATCATCATCTCAGTTAACGGGGTCAAGCTCTACGTGCAGGGCTCTGCCAGGGGAGGGGAGTCAGGTGAGCAATATGCATCTTAACTTTTCATTTAGTATGTTTTAACTCATATCCATATGAATATTTATTATAACATATGGCCTATTTGTAGGTCCATCCCAGGGCTCCACTCCTGCAGATCCTAAGAGTAGCAGGTGCTCGGGAGGAGGTGTTTACCCTGAAGGAGGTAAGCAGTGTTGCCAGATCTTTAAAGAGAAGCAAGCAACCTGGGCTGTGTTTCCCAAAAGCATGGTAAGCCTAAGTAGATAATAGAAACCGTTGGTGCCAGTGGTCTCTACGATCAATTTAAGCTTGCAATACTTTTGGGAAACTTAGCCCTGGTCTGGAAAAACAAGCCCAAAATAAGTGGCTTGACTCTCCAAAATAAGTGACCCCATTATTTATTGATTTTAGCTTGAGGGGAGGGAAGGCTTATGTAGGGTTTTAAGGTCTTAAAGGAATTATTCACCCAAAAATAGAAATTCTCTCATAATTTACTCACCCTCATGATATCCCAGGTGTATATGACTTTCATTCTTTAGCAGAACACATTTGAAGAAAAAGGTTCAAAGAAAAATTACAAAGAAAAATTGTAGGTTCTAGAAATGCAAGTGGACCTTTGAAGCTCCAAAAAGAACTGACAGTCAGCATAAACATCATCCACACGACTCCAGTGTCTTTAGCTTCATATTAACAAAATACATTTGATCTGTATTCTACAGATTACATTTATTTGTGTTAATATGAAGTTACAGAATCACAACACGAATTACCCTTAAGCAAAGCATTAAAATATTGCAGATATTGCATTTATCTTACGCTTGCAACTTGATTTAAACCTTTACAAAACGTTCTGTGTGCATTTAATTTATTGTTACGCTTGCAATTTGAATTTGCAAATCTCACTCTGCGCATGCAAATCATTCTATCACGCTTTTAACTTAATTTACGCTTTTACAAATCTTACTCTACATATGCAAATCTTTTAGGCACTAATTTACCTTGTACTTTCATCTATAATATTTTCCATGTATATGTCTCTTAAGTCATTATTGCTGTGATTGAGGAAATTAACTAGGCTTCCCAGTCACTCACAGACCCAGTTTCAGATGAAAAGTGTTTAAACATGCATATTCGCAAGACTGCAACTGCAGAATTTTGCTGTTGTGTAGGTCAGATGACTTTTCCACTGGTTGTGTGTTTGACACCACTGATGTAGAGCATGGCTTGAACAGTAGATGGTGTGATTTAACAGTGGCCATTAGTGGTGGGTAGCATATTTTTGCTCTGGAAGCCAAAGCATCAACAAGCCCAAAAACGTGACTATGCTGGAAACAAGCCCAAAAAAATCATAACCCTCGATATCCTATATTAATAAGCTACTTCATGAAAAAACATGCCCAAAGTCGCTTATAATAAGCGGACTTGGCAACACTGGAGGTGAGGGAGTGTGTGCAAGCGCTTTTGCAAATCTACATGTACAGTAGATTAGAAGCTGAACAGCTTTATAAGGTACATGTAATGCTGGCTATATATTTTTTTTTTTAGGTCATGCACTACCTAGGTCAGTATATCATGATGAAGCAGCTGTATGACAAACAAATGCAGCACATCGTCCACTGTCAAGATGACCCACTCGGAGAGCTGCTTGAAGTGGGAAGTTTTTCTGTGAAGAACCCCAGGTGAGCTCATAGACGTCAAAAAGGATGTTAAATAGGCAGTCAAAATAGAAAGATGACCCCCTCATTCTTTCTAGTGGTCCACTGATATGGCTAATGTCTAATGCTGATATCTAGAGAGCAGAATGGCCGATGACTGTTATAAGTATTATTATTATAATTAGGGCTGTCAATCCATTGGCATTTAATTGTGATGATTGTTCCATTGATAGTGTGGTTCAGTCATGGGAAATATTTTATTACATTTTTAACTGAGGTTCTGTGATTATTTTATCACTTTTTACAATCGCATAGGTCAGAATGAAACTGTTTACACATACAGGTGCATCTCAATAAATTAGAATGTCGCGGAAAAGTTCATTTATTTCAGTAATTCAACTCAAATTGTGAAACTCATGTATTAAATAAATTCAATGCACACAGACTGAAGTAGTTTAAGTCTTTGGTTCTTTTAATTGTGATGATTTTGGCTCACATTTAACAAAAACCCAACAATTCACTATCTCAACAAATTAGAATATGGTGACATGCCAATCAGCTAATCAGCTCAAAACACCTGCAAAGGTTTCCTGAGCCTTCAAAATGGTCTCTCAGTTTGGTTCACTAGGCTACACAATCTGCTGATCTGACAGTTGTCCAGAAGACAATCATTGACACCCTTCACAAGGAGGGTAAGCCACAAACATTCATTGCCAAAGAAGCTGGCTGTTCACAGAGTGCTGTATCCAAGCATGTTAACAGAAAGTTGAGTGGAAGGAAAAAGTGTGGAAGAAAAAGATGCACAACCAACCGAGAGAACCACAGCCTTATGAGGATTGTCAAGCAAAATCAATTCAAGAATTTGGGTGAACTTCACAAGGAATGGACTGAGGCTGGGGTCAAGGCATCAAGAGCCACCACACACAGACGTGTCAAGGAATTTGGCTACAGTTGTCGTATTCCTCTTGTTAAGCCACTCCTGAACCACAGACAATGTCAGAGGCGTCTTACCTGGGCTAAGGAGAAGAAGAACTGGACTGTTGCCCAGTGGTCCAAAGTCCTCTTTTCAGATGAGAGCAAGTTTTGTATTTCATTTGGAAACCAAGGTCCTAGAGTCTGGAGGAAGGGTGGAGAAGCTCATAGCCCAAGTTGCTTGAAGTCCAGTGTTAAGTTTCCACAGTCTGTGATGATTTGGGGTGCAATGTCATCTGCTGGTGTTGGTCCATTGTGTTTTTTGAAAACCAAAGTCACTGCACCCATTTACCAAGAAATTTTGGAGCACTTCATGCTTCCTTCTGCTGACCAGCTTTTTAAAGATGCTGATTTCATTTTCCAGCAGGATTTGGCACCTGCCCACACTGCCAAAAGCACCAAAAGTTGGTTAAAGGACCATGGTGTTGGTGTGCTTGACTGGCCAGCAAACTCACCAGACCTGAACCCCATAGAGAATCTATGGGGTATTGTCAAGAGGAAAATGAGAAACAAGAGACCAAAAAATGCAGATGAGCTGAAGGCCACTGTCAAAGAAACCTGGGCTTCCATACCACCTCAGCAGTGCCACAAACTGATCACCTCCATGCCATGCCGAATTGAGGCAGTAATTAAAGCAAAAGGAGCCCCTACCAAGTATTGAGTACATGTACAGTAAATGAACATACTTTCCAGAAGGCCAACAATTCACTAAAATTTTTTTTTTATTGGTCTTATGATGTATTCTAATTTTTTGAGATAGTGAATTGGTGGGTTTTTGTTAAATGTGAGCCAAAATCATCACAATTAAAAGAACCAAAGACTTAAACTACTTCAGTCTGTGTGCATTGAATTTATTTAATACACGAGTTTCACAATTTGAGTTGAATTACTGAAATAAATGAACTTTTCCACGACATTCTAATTTATTGAGATGCACCTGTACATACACACACACACACACATCTAAATGAATTGGATTGACACACACACTTACAGGGGGCTATCAATTGATTAAAATATGTAACCCTCAGAGACCCAGGCATAGATATTGAAATGTTCCCCCTCCCCCCCATTGAACATCTTTTTAGGAAGAAACTGATAATAAAAAAAATTTAAGCAGAGTTTGTTATGAGATGAATTATGTGGAACTTCAGTTTACAGTAGCAGTCTTTGGAAGAATCTTGATTTTTAAGCACATTTTGCTTTGAGGTGACTATTGTGGGATTTTACAAAGCTGTGACATTATGCATTTTTCCCCCATCAATATTTTAATACAGTTCAGATTGTCAGCTATTATTTTTTTTACCAAAAATAATAATAATAAAGAAAATTGGTATTGCTTAATTGCTGTAAACAAATTGGATCTCTGGGGCTTGCATTTTTTTTTTTTTTTAAATAGTTAATGCATTCAGTTCAAAGAAAGGTTAAAAAAAAAAAAAAAAGGCTTGTGTAATTGTTGATGTTGTACAGTGGTGGCCAAAAATATTGGCACCCTTGGTAAATATTAGCAAAGAAGGCTGTGAAACAATAAAAAAAACCTGCATTGTTTATCCTTTTGATCTTTCATTAAAAAAAAATCACAAAAAATGTAACCTTTAATTGAAGTAAAACAATTAAAAGTGGGGAAATATCTCATTATTAAATAAATATTTTTCTCCAAAACACGTTGGCCTCAATTATTGGCACCCCTAGAAATTCTTATGAGTAAAATATATCTGAAGTATATTCCCATTCATATTTTAAATTTTTTAGTGCACCTGTGTGACTAGGAACATGAAATTGTTCAGCCATGACTTCCTGTTTCACAGGGGTATAAATATGAGGTAACACACAAGCCAAATTCCCTTAATCATCAATCACAGTGGGTTAGACTAAAGAATATAGTTCGGATGTGTGGCAAAAGGTTGTCCTATTACAAAATAGGAATTGGCTATAAGAAAATAGCCAAAGCATTTAAAATGCCCATTTCCACCATCAGGGCAATAATTAACAAGTTCCAGTCAACTGGAGATGTTACGAATCGGCCTGAAAGGGCACGTGTCTATATTGACTCCATGCACAGTGAAGAGGATGGTTCAAGTGGCCAAAGAATCTCCAAGGATCACAGCTGGAAAAAGACATGTGTCTACATTGTCTCCACGCACAGTGAGGAGGATGGTTCTAGTGGCCAAAGAATCTCCAAGGATCACAGCTGGAGAATTGCAGAAATAAGTTGGGTCTTGGGGTCAGAAAGTCTAAAAAACAAAAAAAAAACAAAAAAAAAATATCAGACATCACCTATATCACCACAAGTTGTTTGGGAGGATTTCAAGAAAAAAGCCTCTGCTCCAATCCAACAACAAACTCAAACATCTTCAGTTTGCCAGACACTACTGGAACTTCAAATGCGACCGGGTTCTATGGTGAGATGATACAAAAAAAAAAAAAGAGCTTTTTGGCAGCAAACATCAGATATGGGTTTGGCGCACACAGAGATGAAAACGTACCCAATGCCCACGGTTTAATGTGATGCTGAATCTTTAATGTTGTGGGGCTGTTTTTCTGCCAGAGGTCCTGGACATCTTGTTCGGATACATAACAGACTCTATCAAATACCAATAGATAAAAAATAAAAACCTGACTGCCTCCGCCAGAAAGCTTAAAATGGGCCCTGGTTGGATCTTCCAGCAGGACAATGATCCAAAACAAACATCAAATCAACACAAAAATGGTTCACTGACCACAAAATCAAGGTTCTGCCATGGCCATCCCAGTCCCCTGACCTGAACCCCATAGAAAATTTGTGAGGTGAACTGAAGAGGAGAGTCCATCAACATGGACCTCTGAATTTGAATGATCTGTAGAGGTTCTGTATGGAGGAATGGTCTCAGATCCCTTGCCTGGTGTTCTCCAACCTCATTAGGCATTATAAGAGAAGACTCAGAGCTGTTGTCTTGGCAAAGGGAGGTTGCAAAAAGTATTGAATAAAAATATTTTTTTCACAGCCTTCTTTGCTCATTTACCAAGGGTGCCAATATTTTTGGCCACCACTGTAGATGATGATGTTTATTAAGTAGTATTTTGCAACAGTGCTCTTAGTCTCACTTGCACAAAATAGGCTACAACAGATTCTGTTTTTCTCAAACTTAATCAAAACACACAGGAAATGCAAACACAACTCACATCTGCAATAATTCAATAATAAAACTACTTGTCACTCTCCATCACTCAACAGGAAGCTTTTTTTGTTACCATACTTAGAAACATCATACTGTTTCAGATGTTTACGTTTTTTTCTTTTGCCTTGTTTCATAGCCCTGTGTATGAGATGTTGAAGAGGAATTTGTTTATATTGAATAGTCCTGGTAAGTCTATCCATCTTGTTGTTGGGTGTGATCCTTAAGAGATGCATATTGAATGATCGTTGGTAATAAAAGGTCTCTGACTTGTGTCACTGTCATTTTACACTTTTATTTTTCTCTCTCATTTTGATTAGCTCTCAGTTTTGAAGTGGTTTTGAATGTGATGTGTGTGCTATAGTAGGTATGTACAGTAGATATGGGGTCCGTTCCAAAACCTAGTGAGCGTCCTCCGGAGGCAGCATTTTAAGGCATCATAGGCGCGTTCCCGACACAAAGTCTGTTCCAAAAAGTAGGTATCCTAATTATACTGCCTCCTAATAAGGTAGCATTGTATGTGTCTTTCCTCAGGTGGGCGATCCCAGAATGCATCGTGATGAGCTCTGCGGAAAAATAAATCCAATATGGCGGACAAAGCGACAGAAATGTAGCTTATAAATATACTTAGAATCCATTCAATACTGTAAAGTATCGATAAATAACAGTTTAATATGATACAAAACTGACTGTTTTGCCCAAAATGTGTGTGTACCGTGCGTATTTATGCTCATAAGAGGATCGCGTTGTTTCTCTCGTATCACCTATATTGAAATCGGTTGTGAATCATGTGTCCCGTGCGCTGTGCGTGAGGAGCGCTATTTGAATGATGCACGGAGCTGCCACCTATGTAGAGCATTGCAAATTGCTCTCTTAAGAAGCATCATTTCAGTAAGGATGCTGCCATAGAAGACAGCTGCCTTTGTAGGCAGGAGTCAGCGAGGCAGCTCACTAAGTTTTGGAACAGACCCATGTTTTTTTCCTAATTTTGTTTGTGTTATCAGCTCAGTGTACTGGAAAATCCTCATGCAGGAACCTAAGAAATTTAAAAAAAGGTTAAATGATTCAAAGAAAATAGACAAAGAGCACACTTCTTTTAAAATTTAGAATTTTCAACCATAGATTCAATTTGGCCCAAGTGTGACTAATGTGTGCCAAGGGATTAAAGGGCAGGTTTTTCTTTTCTTTTGTTACTATGTCTCATTTGAAATGCAGATGCAGCAAAGAATCTTTCAGTCGGCAAGGATTCTAATGAGTCTCCAAGTGAAGATCCCGGTCAGGTAAAACTACAGCATGGTGCACAGGAGAAACAGTGTCTGTCACTCCTCTTCATGGCAAACAATTGAACAGACATATCAGAATCATATCAGATGACAGCTAAGATCTGATTTACTAATTTGTTTAATTTTGTTTGCTTTTTTTTTTTTTAAAGGCTGGCAAAAATCCTAAAGTGTTGTACAGGGCATTTTAAGTGCCACTGTGAGAATATTTATTTTCCTGTGGCCTATTTTTTTATTTTATAACATAAAGATGCTGCTGTATTCTGATCAACCGCACTCACAGCAACTTTTACCCAGCTTTTTTCCTTTACAGCCTTTTTCACTTATGCTCCGAACCACCTGTGAACCAGCTACTTGATTTCCTTGATCGTCCTCCGTTGATCGTCTTTCACAATTTCAGATAATTTCTTTCTGCTGTAGTTGCTCAATCTTTTGGTACAATGGATTTTTTTATGTAGCATTTCAGAGTAATCAGTATTTTAGTCGAGAAGTCTGTTTGCCACGAGGGGGAGGGGAGCAGCTGTCTCCATCAGCCGTATCTGTACAGAGTGGCACCGTCTCTGTACTTCCCCACTGCCGGCTTGGCCTGGTGGTCTTTCTGGAGAAGCCACCAGCATGGGCCTGGCTGCTGGGGGACAGAGTACCTGTCTCTGTTTGTCGCTCAGAGTTTCCTTCTCTGCGTCGTTGCCTCTTTCGGAAGGACGGCAGATTCCTTCTCAGTTCACTTGCCCTGTTCACCCCTCTACCCTCTTTTGTACACTTATCCACATTTAACACCTTTGACATGGCAGTTATGGTTGTGAGCTAGCAGAACAAAGTCAGGTGGGGTTGAGAGATGCAGTCTGGGATGAGGTGCTTACTAGCTTCATTTGTGATTGAAAGTTGTTAGACCATTCTCAAGGGGTGTCAGATCTTTGAGTTGAAAGGTTTTGCATGATTTGTATGTTAGTAATCTAAACTTCGTAAGGTTGTATATTTGCATTGGATTGGCTTTCTTTACTCTAATGCACATTAACAGTGCTTTTAAGATGTTGCTAGATAGATACAAGGAGTATTTTTGTATGTGTGCCCTAATATACAAGGGCACACATATATTCTATTTGTATGTGCGCGCCCCCCCCCCCCCCCCCCCAATCTCTGAGTGCGTGGCCTTTTGTTTGCCACACCCCAGGGCACCTGCTCTGAAGGAACTGCTGTCCTGCCGAGTGACCTTTCATTACTGCATTCTGATCCAGCTTTTTCCTTACCGTGTAGGTGTCTAGTGGGATGAATAGCTCTGGACAGGCTCTCAGCGCTAGGAGTGCCAGCACGAGTGCAACACAGAGCTCCTCACATCGCAGGCCACGCCATCCTGATGAGGGTCAGCATGAACCATGAAACAATAATATTCACACCCTCTTTGGGGAATGTAAGGAATATCATGACTTAATATATTTAAAGATGTACACTCATCTATCCTTGTAGATTCTTCAGATGGCTTACCCAGGTCTGCTTGTAAGCGCCCAAAGTTGGATGTGACTCTGGAAGAGTGGGACCTTTCTGGGTTGCCCTGGTGGTTTCTGGGTAACCTGCAAAGTAATTACACTCGCCGTAGCAATGGTTCGACAGATATCCACACCAATCAAGTAAGATGGCAAGCTGCCCAGAACATGAGTCATATAGCAGTCCCAGCAGGATTTTTTCAGCACTTTTTCTTGATTATTGCGGCACAAAATGACTGAACTTGCTGCTTTTTGCAGAAATTACAATGCTATTTGCAGAGTTTCTGTGTTGTTTTGCAATGGAAACTGATAGTATACTTGAGTTCACCCAAAAAATGAAAATTCTCTCACCCTCCTGGCATCCCAGATGTGTATGATTTCTTTCTTCTGCAGAACACAAGCAAAGATATTTTAGAAGAAAATATTTAAGGGGCAAACACTTTTTCACAGCACTGTATACTAGAGCCCGACCGATATGGGATTTTTGAGACCGATACCAATTTTAGAGAGGGAAAATTCACCGATTACCGATATGTTGGCCGATATAGGTAATTTTTGAGCTGGA
Source organism: Myxocyprinus asiaticus (assembly GCF_019703515.2). Classification (NCBI taxonomy): domain Eukaryota; kingdom Metazoa; phylum Chordata; class Actinopteri; order Cypriniformes; family Catostomidae; genus Myxocyprinus; species Myxocyprinus asiaticus. Next base: position 9,772,908 of record NC_059380.1, read on the forward strand.
ATGAAAACAGACCTTTTCTGTATGGATTTTCCACCAATTTTGCACCGATATGACTATGCAAAGGTACTCAGGAGGCTACTTTCTTAAACAAATATTTTTATCCAAGAATATTTGACATTATTATTATACATTGTCAACAAATTCTAGAAATGAACACTGAGAAAATAAAGAATAAATAAAAATACAATAAATAGCTTAATAAACATCAGTGCTGTATGTTTAGTATAAGTCAATTGCTGACCATTTAAATAAAGAATAAATAAAAATACAATAAATAAATAAACATCAGTACTTTTTAGTATCAGTCAAATGTTGACCGTTAAAATAAAGAATAAATAAAAATAAAATAAATAGCTAAATAAACATCAGTATTACTGTTTAGTATCAGTCAAATCCTGACTATATTAATACTGCCGAGTCAAGATAAACAGATAAGCAGCGGTGTTACACCGTATTCTGCCATGCAAGTTCAGGGGAAACTTTCAACGGTGGAAAACCAGACTTTTAAATATGACATTTTGTAAATGCAACGACTGGAATTGTTCAGTTGAAGGGGGTACCAAACTGTGAATCCTGAACAAAACAGTTTGGTGAATACATGTTTACATATTAGCTTCCGCTCAGCTGCAAGCAATGAAAGTAGCTATGTGATTAGCTAGTTAGCTATAAGCTCATTGTCATGGAGAGGAAAAGACGGACGTTGTTTATTTTACTTTCCAGCATTGTTTCACCAACTAGGTAATAATATAGCATGAAATCAACACTCAAAAGACAAAATAAGGGCAACATAAAAGTACACAAAAAAGAAAATGGTGGTTAAATCCATGTCTTCTGAAGCGATATGATGGGTGTGGGTGAGAAATGGATTAATATTTAATGGATTAACGGATCCTTTTTCCTTAACTTTCTCCTCCTATTTTTGGTGATTCCTATTATTCATGCATATCTCCCCCTACTGGCCAGAGAGGAGAATTTATGACAAAAAAATGACTTAAATATTGATTTATTTCTCACCCACATCTATAATATCATGTCTGAACACAGATTCAACCACTGGAGTCATATGGATTACTTTTATGCTCCCTTTGTGTGGATTTTGGAGCTTAACATTTTTGGCACACATTCACTTGCATTGTATGGACCTACAGAGCTGAAATATGTTTCTAAAAAATCTTAATTTGTGTTCTGCAGAAGAAAGAAAATCATACATATCTGGGATGGCAGGAGGATGAGTAAATCATGAGAGAATTTTCATTTTTAGGTGAACTACCCCTTGAAGGAATTTGTGTCAATAATGGTAGAAGTGCAATTACATATAAATATTTTAGTGCATAATAACTGAATGCAAAAAATAATAAATACATTTAATTGGTTAATCCAGTGATATGGGTAATACGAGTTCAATGGAAGACCCTTTATTATTTTTAAATAAAACTGTTCTGTCTCAGACAATGCTAGTGAACTTTGGGTAAGGTAAAGGAGTAGACCTGAAACTGTAGCTAAACTAAAAACACAAATGAGGAATCAAGGCCTGTTATGATTATTACATTGCCTGATTGCAGTCATTTTATCTAACTGTGATTGTTTGAAGTAACTGCAATAATTTTGCACTTTTTTTGAGGTAACTGTGATTATTGAGCACTCCAAATGAACTCAGACCAGACTGCACTCAGAACAGCTTCTGAAAAGCATGTTAAAGTTAAACGCTAGTTTTAATGTACGTGCCCCGTCTGCAGTCCCACCAAGTATAGACAAAGATTTTAATAGGGAACGCAAAGCGCTGCGGTTTCACTTTAACATTGTTGTTTTTAAATGGCAAATGTTCTTGGCAATTTGCGGGTTCGCACATGCAGGGTTAATGACGTGCAATGACACAGAGGAGGAGATGAGCTGCTTTCTCTGTTACTAATGATAGAATGGCAGCATTGCAGAGGTATACAGTATGTCTCAAATGCGTCAAGCTTTTCAAGCATTTGTTTTGCCACTGTCAAATTGTCAGATTACCTCAGATTTACAATTATGCAGAAAAGTTGCACAAAATATACAAAATTGCAAGCTACCCCAAATAATGCGTAGAGTGGTTGTTTTCGCATTAATTTTTGTGATCGTTTGATAACAAAATCCTGGAGGGATTGATATAGCCTCGAAAACCTCCCAAAATTTCTCAGAAATGCTCTTATCCATCTTAAAAACTGTTTCAATGGCAAAAAACATAAGTCAAATGTGCAGTGATACAGTCACACAACTAGACTGAGGGAACAGCTCTCTCCTGGACAGGACGAGGACACGGCCATAGTGTCTGACACCACAGATGATCTGTGGTTCCTGAATGAGGCAGAGAGCGAGCAGGTAAGCGTAGAGATGAAGGAGGCCGTATTGGAGCAGGGTAGTGATGCAGAGTCTCCACATGAAGAAGAGGAGACTGGGCAAGACAGTAAAGAGGACAGAAAGGTAATTTTGTTTTTTTGTTTTTGTCTGTATTATTTGAAGATAATAAAATGATGGAAACTAGCTGCTTGTTAAATAACAATTAATTTTTGCTCTTGCCAACAATTAGATGCAAGAAGAACAGGATGAGGACTCTCAGTGTTTGAGTGATGACACTGATACTGAGATCTCCACACAGGTAGAAAAGTAGCGCTCTGTTGCTGCTCTGTACTAGTGATCAACCATTGTGGATTTTTAAATGGCCAGTGTTGATACAGATATCTAGAGAGCATATAAAAAAAAAGACTTATAGCAAACAAGACATACACTATTTTAGAGAGTATAAAGAAATATTTGAAAATTAAAAAAAGTACATTATGTTGAATGGCTAAGAGGGCACAGACATTCGTTAAAATGGCATCGCCTCTTTACACTTCACTAAAGCAAAGAGTTTAAAGAATGAATTTTATTTTGAATTTACTGTAAAAATGCATAGTTGTATAATGGTACTGTAAAAATGCATAGTTGTATAATGGTACTTTCTTATAAAACTTGTGATTTTGCATTCATTTTGTTTGGATGAATGGTGCATCTTCAAATGAACACCCTACTCTTCTGACAGGATGCATGGCAATGTTCTGAGTGCCGTAAATTCAACACCCCGCTCCAACGGTACTGCATGCGCTGCTGGGCTCTGCGAAAAGACTGGTACAAGGACTGTACCAGACTTTCTGTGCCAGACATCCCTGCTTGCAGTTCCCATCCTCAGAGATATGAAGATAAGGATGATGATGATGGAATCGACATGCCTGATTGCCTCAGGACAGTGTCTGACCCGGTCGTCCTCCCGTCACACCATGCCTCTCGAAACATCCCCCCTTCGTCCTCATTCACATCCAAAGGGAAGGGTCCTTCCCAGCTTCATCTCCACTCTCAAGAGAGCTCAGAGGGTGACAGCCAGGACATGCTTGACATGGATACGGAATGTCAACTGGAGGCCATGCTTGAACCCTGCAAGCTGTGCCGAGTGCGTCCGCGAAACGGCAACATCATCCATGGCCGCACGGCTCACTTGATCACCTGCTTCCCCTGTGCCCGCAAGCTGCACAAATTTAATGCGCCTTGCCCGGGCTGTGGCCAGATTATACAGAAGGTCATCAAGACATTCATAGCATGACAAAAATGGGGAATAAATTAAAGGCACTTATGTGTTACACACACACACTCAATCTCCCTGTACATACTGAAGGACCATTGCTGGGCTAAAATGAAAATATAGTAGAGTGTTCTGTAATGATTTATGTTGTACAAAGCAAGCATACATTTTGTACAGAAACAGAATATAATTTAACCTATATCTGTGACATAGAAACTGGCCTCAAATGGATGGTTTGCTGTTGTTTTGTTAATGTAACTTGGCTAAAGAAAAAGTAATCTGTTTCCATCCTCTTTTCAGGTGAAGGAGAGAGTTAGCCACCATGACTCGACACTCGAGTGGTAAGGTATGAAGGTCAGAAAATCATAATGGGCCTAAAAGAAATTTATGATTTTAGTAGATGTGCCTGCATCAACACAATTCAAATCCTAGCCTTTAGTGCTTGTACAGTCCAGACACAGGCTGTTAAAGCTTGTGTCTAAAAGCCCTTTCTATGTTCTTGACCAATTTTTAGTGTAGAATAAAAAGAATATAATTTAGTTTTTCCACCTCCAAATTTCAGGCACTTAAAGACTAAAGCCCTAGGTAGGCACGACTGCAGAGTGATGTCTGGTTGAGCTGGTAGAGGATACTTGAGACAGGTGCTTAAAACAGATATACATGAATATTTATTTATTTATAAACTTTAATTTTTGGATATGACATTCTGATGGTATGACCAGTCAACAGTTGCATGGTGAGAAGAACGAGTTGTTTTACAGATCACAAAGTATTAAAACACCTCTGGTATTGTACAGGAGCTTCATCTATATTTGGAAAAGCTTAGTTTTGGGCTGATGTGTTGAAGAGACCATGGTTCTTGCTTCCTAACTCTTAGTTGCTTAAGAGGCTCAGTTCCTTATTGTTTTATTTGTTTTTAATTATCCCAAGCATTGCTATACCTAAATAAATCTGATATATAATTGGCTTCTCCATCTGTGCTTTTGATTCAGTTCCCTCTTTCCCCTCATTGACATGTGCCTGTTTACAGAAGGTTATGAAACGTTATGCTGCATACAGTATATGAGTGTCTTTAGTGCAAGGGTTTCTTTGGTCTTTATTTTTTTCCAGATGTTCTGCATGGAGTTGCAAGGAGATGACATTTATGCCATATTTTTAGTTAAAATACAGTACTTAAATGTTTTAAAAGGTCACCTGTATTGTTGGCAGTATCGGAACAGTGGAGCACTGCTGTATAAAGTATTTTGCGAGTTTATGTGGGATATTAGGGGTATCGTCCTGTACTGTTCTTAGTCCTGCTTTATGTTTCCAGAACCAAAGTGTATTGTTCAGTCTCAGTTGTAAATTCTGTTTAATAATGTCCTTAGCCACCAGAGGATGATGAAGCTTTATATACCACACACAGTAAATCCATTGTATATTTTTTTTGTTTAGCTAAAATTAAGCTTATATCTTGTCAGTGCTGTGCAATACACCAATTGAGAATGCGATTATGAAATTAGTAGTCCATTTTAATTTAATTGTCTTGCACAGTGTGTGGTACAAAAACTGCTATTTCACTGCCATTATGCCTCGTAGTATCTTATCTGAAATTCATCATAAGTCAATGTAATTATATAATGAAGGTAATTTGTGTTAATATTGTTTTGTTTTTTTTTTGTTCTTATTTCTGGTCTGAAACAATCTGGGCATTTTTTTTTTTTTTTCTCTCTTAATAAATGATCTAACTAATAATAATGAAATGTGCTGTTTATTTCTTTTGACTTGCAACCTCAAGCTGTTTCCGGTAATGAGAAGTATTTTTGCAGTACACATTGAGTGCTAACATATCATATGCCGTGGAAATCTCAGTGTTTTACAGCATTTATGTTAGACTTTCTTTTTTTTTTTTCTCAAGATGTTTTCCTCCTATTTCTACCACAAGGTGTCAGTGATGGTCTTTATTTCAGTTTTTAAAGAGTAATTTACTCGGGGGGGGGGGATCTTGCAGCATTTTAATAACCAGGCTTCATTAAGGTTCCTCTAAATTGTGTATTTCTAAACACAAAACCATGCTAAATATTTTGTGACTTTAAACATGTTGGTTGTGTATTACATGTCTGTGAAGGATGTGTAAATGCATGAATTCTTCATGACATTATGCTTGTTTCTATCAGGCCTGTCCAATGGAAGATGCTGTGATGTAATTGGAGATCAATAATGGAAGTGTCTCAAGGGGTCAGACTGTGCTGAGGGATAATTGGGTTCTTCCTCTAATCGCACCTCTAATCTCTCACTATCTCAGGTCTTTACCTTAATGGGCCTACCATCATGTTGCATCTGTAAAACTGACAGTAGCTAGTTGGTAAGAGGTTCAGTGCACACATAAACACTACACAGCTCAATGTCCTCTGCCATAGCACTAGTAAACGCACATTTAGAGAGAGTCAGTGTCTCGAGCTTTGGTTTGAGATGTTGTTTGCATTTCTGCCATGCTTTTTGAATTATCCCAGGCCAAAGAATACTTGTAAGAGTGTTTTTCTTTCTTTTTTCTTAGTCATTGTTTTGTGATTTATTTTTCCCTTTTCTTTCCATGGGTTATTATCTGTTGTATTTTTGCATGCATAAGGCTGATGTGTTTGAGTGCTCGCTTTTTCTTTTTAGTTTGGTTATTTCCCCAATGTTGTTTACAAAACATAACTCTAAGGAAGGTGTGTGATTGAGAATTTGGTATTGCCATTGCATGTACCCAGGTGGACTAGTAGCATCTCTAAGCTGTTGCTTCATGAAAAACTTGAATGTCCTGAGATATTGACTGGAGAGCGCTCTCATATTGTGCATATTTTTGTCACGGCCAAGCTCAAATATTCATCCATTGCTTTCATGTAAGAAAGGACATGTAAAGAAAAGAAAATGAACTGCTACTGATGGAAAGCTAGATTTCATTTAATGAGACTCATGCCCTAATGATAAATACTTATTAGAAATCCTGAAATAGCTTGATGCATTGTCTGCTAATGTCACAGCTTAGTTCTGCATGTACAATGAATCAAATAGCAAAATGAGCCTCACTCACAGGAGGAATGACATCTTGTTGCTTTCACTTAGTTATGGCCAAAAAAAAAATGAATTGAATTCTTTGCATTTTCTGTTGAGTGAAATTGGTGGTACTTTTGTAAATGTGTTCAGTGCTGTCTAGCCTTTTATTGTTTGGTGTATACTAAGTTGTGCCTTTCTTCCAAACCAAATTTTCTTCCTTTTCAATATAAGTTATTGACAGATTCCAGGGCTGCCCAATGATGCGAAACGTTGAGTTGTAAGAGGACTTGTGGTATAACGATGTTGCTGCTGGTAGGCATAAGCTATCCATTGCTAGTATAGTGCTTTACATCTGGTCTTTGTACAGACAGATTCAGTATTTGCTGTTTTGCCTTTTTCTCTAACTGGAGTCTAGGTTTTGAAGTCTTGCTTTTTGTCTAAGTTAAGTGATCCCATGCAATAATAAAGGAAGCTTTTTAAAGTTATAGTGCATTCAAAAATGAAAATTCTGTCAGTATGTTGATTCAGGCCTGTCTGACCGTCTTCCGTGGATTCACATACATTGAATGGAAAAAGATGCAACAAAAGTGAGTGGTGACAGACTGACATATAGCCTAACATCTCTTCTTTTGTGTGTTTCTCAGAAGAAGGTCATATGGGTTTGGAACAACATGAGTGTAAGTAAATGATGCTTGAATTTTCATTTTTGGGTGAACTATCCCTTTAATATCCATAAGGGCAAACGCTAAGCTGAATATAGGGTGTTGGTGTGGACATGGAAACCTTTCACACAGACATCCATTCACTCTCATACCTCTTCCTCTAAAGCAGCCCAGTTCCACTCCATTAACCAATGTCACTTCCCATTTCTGGGCTCTTGCTCCCCCGTTCCATATTCCATTATCTTACTCACACGCTCTGCCTTCCTTCCCTTTACGGGAAAATTGATAGCCAGACTAAATAGATTTCACAATCAATATTTCTATCATCGTTCCACAAAGCTGCTTCCTGGCTCTGAAAATAGGAACACTTTAAAGAAATGGACAAATAAAGCAACAGGATGTCTGAAGTGCTTGAATTCCTGCTGGTATGGTCTCAAAGGTTGTATAAGGTTTAGGTAAGGGTGTATTTTTCACTGTGGAGATTCAAGAGCCCTGGATTGTATCAAGGAAAAAAGTCCTTAGCCAGTAAATTATTTGTGCAACAGTCCAGTTATCAGTCCTGAGTTTTAGCCACACTACCATAGTCACCCCATTGTTTAAGTTGTGTGAGGTGTCAAATTATCTTGCGGAAATCAACATAAATATATGACTCGCTCCTGTGTTCTATTGCTTGATTGCAAACTTTGGCCAGAAACATACTTTACAAGTATACAGATGTGAATGCTTTGCCAAAACATTGCAAATATGCAGCTTCTTTGTACTTAAAGGAATAGTTCACCCAAAAATGAAAATTTGCTGATAATTTACTCGCACTCAGGCCATCCAAGATGTATCTGAGTTTCTTTCTTCATCAGAACAGAATTTAAGACTTTTAAGATTTCATTTCAGGCCTCCTCCTCTAAACAATGCAAGTGAATGTACTCAATTTTTTTGACAGTCTAAAATGCATATTTAGGGTGCAACAACTAATCCACATGACTCCAGTCGACAAATAAAGTTCTTCTGAATGCAAACGATTGATTATTTTTAAAAACAAAACAATACTTATATACTTTTTAACTACAAATGTTCGCTTCTGTACATCTCTGTAACGTGCGCTCGAGAGGTATGATGTTAGCTCGTTGGTAAGGTCACGCATCACGTGGAAGAGGAGTCAGGAAGCGCGTCAATTGTTTACAAGAGAAACTTGTGCCGTTCACAAACCAAAACAGTCCAAAACTATTTAAAAACAATATTAAATATCCATCATTTCCAAATAATAATAATAAATTTTTTTTAAAAAAAACAATGTAAACAATGACGCGCTTCCTGACTCCTCCTCCACGTGACACGTGACCTTACCAACGAGCTTACGTCATGCCTCTCATGAGCTCAGGTCACAGAGATGTACCGAAGCAAACATTTGTAGTTAAAAAGTATATAAGTATTGTTTTGTTTTTAAAAATAATCAACCGTTTTGGTTCAGAAGCACTTTATTTGTCAACTGGAGTCGTGTGGATTATTTTGATGCATCCTAAATATGCATTTTGGACCGTCAAAAAATGGAGTACATTCACTTGCATTGTTTAGAGGAGGAGGCCTGAAATGAAATCTTAAAAGTCTTAAATTCTGTTTTGATGAAGAAAGAAACTCCGATACATCTTGGATGGCCTGAGGGGGAGTAAATTATCAGCAAATTTTCATTTTTGTGTGAACTATTCCTTTAAAGGAAAAGTTAACTTAAAAATTGAAATTCTTCCGAAATGTACTAACCCTCATTTCGTTCCATACCTCATATTCTTTCCATCTGTATGCAAAACATGCTTGTTCACAGTGGCTTGTGTGTTCATGCATAAACTTGCATTGTTTAGCGCTGCAAATAACGCAGCGTTCTCCTGTGAACGTGTGAGCCACTGTGAACGAGCTTCTCTCATTGCGCTCATGAACATGCAATAGATGATACGATTTTGAATGAAAAGACTTGAATTTCAGGTTTCTCACTGAAACATATTGGATGCCTTCAGGAGACCTGGATGATGATGCATGAGCCGCACAGACTATTTTTATGGTACCTTTAAGTGTTTTTAGCTTTTAAAGAGAGTCGACTGCCGTTTTATACAAAAGAGTGCAATATTCATGAAAATTTTGCCTTTTTTGTTTAGCATAAGAAAGAAATTCATACAGGTTTGGAACAACATGAGAGTGACAATAAATTATTACAGAATTTAAATTTTAACCATGTGTGTTATCATTTAAGTATCTAGCTATAAACATGTTTAGAAGATGTATTGCTGAGAATATTGCTCGGCAAGATTCTCTTCAAACTGTTTGTGAGGAGGAGGAGGGCGTGGCCGGGCATTCATTGTTACGGCGCGGCCATGCCCCCCTCCTCGTCACACTGTTGATCCAGAATAACTGTAAAAGAGAATGAAAACTGACATTAGAAGCAGACAGTTAAAGCTAATTTCTGCTATAGTGGTCCTTGCAGCAACACTGAAATTATGACTCTTGTGTTGAACAATGAAACATTTCAGCTCACAACAATGCTGAAATCAAGCTTATGTAGCTAAAAGAGTGTTCACATTCTTGTACATAATCACAGATATTTCCATCTAGCAGCATTACTATGCATAGAAATGCTGCTAAAGTACTATGTATTTTTTTTACTCAGTGTGGGGGAATGCATTTGTAAAAGAATTGTACAGTGCATCCGGAAAGTATTCACAGCGCTTCACTTTTTCCACATTTTGTTATGTTACAGCCTTATTCCAAAATGGATTAAATTCATTATTTTCCTCAATTCTACAAACAATACCCCATAATGACAACGTGAAAGAAGTTTGTTTGAAATCTTTGCAAATTTATTAAAAATAAAAAACGAAAAAAAAAAAAAATCACATGTACATAAGTATTCACAGCCTTTGCTCAATACTTTGTTGAAGCACCTTTGGCACCAATTACAGCCTCAAGTCTTTTTGAGTATGATGCTACAAGCTTGGCACACCTGTTTTTGGGCAGTTTCTCCCATTCTTCTTTGCAGGATCTCTCAAGCTCCATCAGGTTGGATGGGGAGCATCGGTGCACAGCCATTTTCAGATCTCTCCAGAGATGTTCAATCGGGTTCAAGTCTGGGCTCTGGCTGGGCCACTCAAGGACATTCACAGAGTTGTCCCGGAGCCACTCCTTTGTTATTTTGGCTGTGTGCTTAGGGTCGTTGTCCTGTTGGAAGATGAACCTTCGCCCCAGTCTGAGGTCCAGAGTGCTCTGGAGCAGGTTTTCATCAAGGATGTCTCTGTACATTGCTGCATTCATCTTTCCCTCGATCCTGACTAGTCTCCCAGTTCCTGCCGCTGAATAACATCCCCACAGCATGATGCTGCCACCACCATACTTCACTGTAGGGATGGTATTGGCCAGGTGATGAGCGGTACCTGGTTTCCTCCAGACATGACACTTGCCATTCAGGCCAAAGAGTTCAGTCTTTGTTTCTCATGGTCTGAGAGTTCTTCAAGTGCCTTTTGGCAAACTCCAGGCGGGCTGTCATGTACCTTTTACTGAGGAGAGACTTCTGTCTGGCCACTCTACCATACAGGCCTGATTGGTGGAGTGCTGCAGAGATGGTTGTTCTTCTGGAAGGTTCTCCTCTCTCCACAGAGAAATGCTGGAGCTCTGTTAGAGTGACCATCGGGTTCTTGGTCACCTCCCTGTCTAAGGCCCTTCTCCCCCGATCGCTCAATTTGGCCAGCTGGCGCTCTAGGAAGAATCCTGGTGGTTCCAAACTTCTTCCATTTACGCATGATGGAGGCCACTGTGCTCATTGGGACCTTCAATGCTGCAGAAATTTTTCTGTACCCTTCCTCAGATCTGTGCCTCGATACAATCCTGTCTCGGAGGTCTACAGACAGTTCCTTGGACTTCATGGCTTGGTTTGTGCTCTGACATGCACTGTTAACTGTGGGACCATATATAGACAGGTGTGTGCCTTTCCAGATCATGTCCAATCAACTGAATTTACCACAGGTGGACTCCAATCAAGTTGTAGAAACATCTCAAGGATGATCAGTGGAAACAGAATGCACCTGAGCTCAATTTTGAGTGTCATGGCAAAGGCTGTGAATACTTATGTACATGTGATTTTTTTTTTCGTTTTTTAATTTTCATAAATTTGCAAAGATTTCAAACAAACTTCTTTCACGTCGTCATTATGGGGTATTGTTTTTTAGAATTTTGAGGAAAATAATGAATTTAATCCATTTTGGAATAAGGCTGTAACATAACAAAATGTGGAAAAAGTGAAGCACTGTGAATACTTTCCGGATGCACTGTTTGTTCTCATTTAAAATAATAGAAATTAAAAAATGTGCTGAAGTGTTAAGGATTTCAGTGTGTAATAATTCAAAGGTGTAAGACTGTGAAAATTTAAGGGGACAAATACTTGAAAGACTCTGTTACTTTAATAAAACATTGTGTTTTTTATCCCAGACTACGTTGTTTTTGCAGAGGGTATTGGGAGTACTGTTTCTAGACATTGTCTGGGTGTTTTGATGGTGCTTGCATTTCATGATTATTTAACCAGCAGTGTGTGACATCCCAGTGGCTCAGTGGGAAGCACTATTACCACTATTACAACTATTATTCTGACATTTCACATCCTTAAAATAAAGTAGTGATCCTATCTGACTTAAGACAGGGAATGTTTTCTATGATTAAATATCAGGAATTGTGAAAAACTGAGTTTAAATATATTTGGCTAAGGTGTATGTAAACTTCTGACTCAACTGTATTTGGCACTTGCCTTTTATATAACTATTAATCTAAATGATTGAGTAAGTATAGACTAAATGTCACATTATGTCATTTGGCCTGTGTACCAGTTAAGAGTAAATTATGTTTCTTTGACTTGGGTTAAAACAGGAAAAAAAAATAACTTAACAAAGTTGAGGCAATCAGATCCAGCTTGCACTTCTGTCTTTCATTGATCAGGAAATTAAATCGAGGTCATTGACAAAAACATTATTTGACAAACCTACCATTTATGTACCACAGCTGTATATGCTATTGTAATGTTCCAGTTGAGCTAGCTGTACATAAGTTGTAATATTCCTTTGATCTTGTGCTGTAAAATAAAAAATTCCCCTCCATTAAACGCCAAGGTTACGGTTCAATGGTGCATTGAGCCCTGTACTTTGGCATTTCCACCCTTAATAGGTTGGAGAGGGTCCACTTGAGTGTGAAGGATGGCATTAAGAGTTACGAAACAGAACCCAGCCACACTACTTAACATATTCCTTCAACCAACTGTAATGTGCAATTATAATCCACAATTATGTGTGATTTCTACAGAGAAGCATTGTTCTATTATGTTGCCAATAAACCATTGCCTGCTACCAAAACGTATATGGCACCTTTTGATGGTGGGCCATCTGCCGCTGAAAGGCAGAGCGTCACAAGCCTGAGGCTCTTTTCTCAAAGAATTTAAGAAGCCAGGGGCTGTTCTGCAAATCTCCAGAAACTAGAGTAACTCTGTGCTGTGGTAATTCCATTTTAAGGAAATTAATTAATATTTGTTCTCATTATAATTGGAGAGAATGTAGCTCCAGTTACCCCCAAGGCATTTCTGTGAAATTATGCCCCTTGTGGACCAATGGAAAATGGGCTCCATGAAACATAATTGCAAAAAGAAAAAGCAACCCAAGACTCTGATCAAGAATGAGCTTGAATTATAGTGTAGGTGAATTTAGGGTGATATGATGTCTTCAACAGTGTCCTGCAATTGACCAAACCTTGAAATCAGTCCAAAATGTTTTAATAATAGCTCAAAATAGAATTTAACACACAGTAATCTAAAATGTTTCATAAAGTTGTATGTTGAATAGGAAAGTCTGATTGATTTATGTACAGCTTTTGAGGTGGGAAAAGACCAATGATCAACAAATAAAATAAAACAAAAGGAAATACATTTGAGAGGACAAGACATTAAATTTAGAGAGAGAGTCACTGAAACAATGGGGCATAGAAACTGCCAAAAAAAAAAAAAAAAAAAGCAGTTACCATAAAATTAGTCTTAAAAAAAAAAATATTTTTTCTTTTTTGGGAAATGTAAGAGAACAGTTTACAATCCCCACTGCTGCTGACTTTCCCATCACTGTCAAAAGAGGGGCCCACTGACCCCTTCTTCACTGGTATGTCTCATTAATGTAGCTGTGCAGCAGTCAGAGCAGTGTACATTGAATAGTCACCCAACAAGCTTTTTAAGAAAAGCCCATTATGAAAATTTATTTATTTTTATTTTATTTTTTTTTATAACACAAAGAGAACTTTCTTTCCTTGAACGTGTTCTACTAGCGGTCTGTCAGGACCAGTACTTTTTTATCAGTACTGTAAGAGATGGAAACTCAAAATTGCTTGCTTTCTACAAAACATAGTATGCATGTAGAAGTAAATGTTACACTAAATGTTTGCCTTTTGCTGGTAGGGATGGAGTTTGGTGCCAGCGCCCCACAGACAATCAAGGGGCTGTTCCACATGATTTCTCCATGAAACGTCTCTTCTTGACACGTTGAACAAAGAGGCAGACACATATGTCTTGGCTGTATGTCCATCAACACTGAAACATCTGTTACCTTGGGGTTGTTTTTCAAAGTTTGGGGCTGCGATATTTCAGTATTGAGGGGACCAGAATAGGGAAACATCCACCAATGAGCAGATTGGGTCATAAGTTTATGGCTCCTGTCAGATGTGTAGATCAGTCCATTTCTGGAAGAAAAACAAAAAGCTTTTCTCTTTGTGCACTAAAAAACATTGCCTTTCACTGGGATGGTGATAACTTTGGAGTGATCTCTAGGGTTTCAGAGAACAACAAATTGTTAAAAAGAGTTCATACATTAGGTTTACAACATTTAAACATCCATCCTCTTCAGAAGACTTGAATTGTATCTTTTTCAGTTGAAAATTAAGTGGTGTGAATGGTTTGCTGAGATTCTTTGCTGTTAGAATTCCTTGCATCCCTGTGTCAAATCAGTCTTCTTTAGTATTAAAAATATAAGTGCTTCTTTTCTTTCTAAAACCATTTGACCTGTTGTGAGACTCATTAAATTGGGAGGGTGCAGCACAGCTTTTGTGTCCTTTGTTGATATACTGTATATGAATACATGAACAAATGCTTTTAATATACATATACTGTATGTATTGTATCTTTATTACAAAATAAATACAGATATCTTTTTTCTTTTTCATGTTTTACTTTATACTTGAAACTCTGTTGCTTTTTATATGAAGCAGATCTGCCACAAAATTATTGTAGTGTTTGTTTCAGATGATCAGTAGTTATGACTGTCAGAGCGGTAAAGTGAGTAGCTTAATGAAGCTTGTACTCTAGTGGTTTTTGTCCATTCTTCTTGAACTCTTGTGCTCTGCTCAGCACACCTCTTTTGTTTGCCCCCGAGTGTCTTTCCCTCTGCCATCTACTTTGGCTTTGTCTGGATGCTGCTGATTCAGACCCTTTACCAGTATTGGAGGAGCCATAAAAGCCTTGGCCTCCAGGGCCAGAATGGTGGTGTTGGGCTTTTCAAACTCTGGCATGTGGTCTTTCCAACTGGACATGGCTCCCCCGTGACATGCTCTGGCTGCCAATAAAAGAAGCAGAGCTGACACTGCCAGTAGGACTGCTTGGGTCAGGTCTGGTAACGGATCTGGCTTAGATGCCTCCTTGGTCCTTAGATGGACACAGGAGGTTTCATTTAGCCCCATATGGAGGCAAACTTTGTAGTGAGTCCCTGGTTGGAGACGGGTTAGGTTGAATCTCCTGGTGCCAGCTAGAATTCGAGTGCTGTGATGATTTTCCAGACTGCCATTGGCCACCCAAGAGAGATGGGCAGTAGGGACATTACGGCTGGCTTGCCAGGTCAATAGGGCATACCTTTCTTTGACATCATGCACTTCAAAGCTATTCTCTGTCTTTTGGTTATTCGCATGAAACTTTCCACTTCCCACTACCTGTAAAGTCAAGCTTCTAGTGTCAGCTCCCACTAGGTTCTGTGCAACACAAGTATAGAAGCCAGCTTCTTCGGTGGTGACTCCAAAAATCTCTAATGTACCCTCTGTTAGAACCTGATAATGTCCATAGCTGCTGGATGGAGTCAATCTCACACCCTGGGGAATGACCCAGTAGATACTCGGCTCTGGCTCTGCCAGTGCTCGGCAGTGCAAGGCCACGTTGTCGCCATGTTTGACTTCAATGTAAGAGGGAAATGTGCTTGGAGCAATCAAGGGCAGACAGCTGTCTGCCATCTCTCTGAATGAGACTTCTTTAACTCTTCTGGCTTTCAGCTCAGGAGGCTCAGAGCAGAATGTGGACTGAGGCTCAATGAAACGGACTGGCTTGTCATTGTCAGCTCCCACCCAACGGATTAGGCAGTCACAGCGAATGGGATTGCTGTGCAAGCTAATTTCTTGAAGGCTAGGCAGTGACCTGACTGTCTGGCGATGCAGGGCACTCAAGGCATTACTGTTCAGCATTAGACTTTCCATGCTTGATAACTTTTGGAAGGCTTGAGGGTGGATATATGACAGCCGAGGATTGTTTGTGATCTCTAGTTTGGTCAGTTCAGGCAGGTTTTCCATTGCAGAGTGCTCAATAGAGATAAGCTCCTCCATGTTGTTTAACCCAAGTTCCTTCAGATGTAGCATATTTCTGAAGTCTCCCCTCTGCACTAGCTGAATGGGGTTCTTGTTCAAGTCAAGAAACTTAAGATCTGGCAGTTTTTGCAGTGCCTCTTTTGGGACATTTATTAGGTGGTTATCATAAAAGCTGATGCTCTCCAGGTTTTGAAGCCCCTCCAGTGCTCGCTCTGAGATTTCTCGTAAGCCCATGCCTGCTAGGACCAGACTGCGCAAGGAGCCCAGTGATTTAAAATTCAGGTCCTGGATTGTGTCCACAGGGTTTCCACCAATCATGAGCACTTCCAGTTGTGGCAAAGCATGGAACCAACGCCTGTCAATTACAACCAGGCGGTTAGAGTTGAGATGAAGCCTTAACAGTTTGTCCAGGCCCTTAAAGGCCCCAGGGGAGATGCTTCGTAGCCTGTTGTGATTGAGGTACAACTCCTGCAGGCTAGAAAGACCAAAGAAGGCTGCTTCTGGGAGGTGTCTCAGCTGGTTTTCCTCCATGTGTAGGCTGAGAAGAGCTGGCAGGTCAGTTATCCGCAAGTTTCGGGTACTGGTAAAGCTGTTATGGGAGAGATCCAACTCTGTCAGATTGACAAGGCCCTGGAGTTCACTCTGGTCCACAGAACTGATGAGGTTACTTTGCAGCCTGAGGGTTTGTGTCTCTGGAGGAAGGGAAGTGGGCAGCTGGCTAAGTAGCAGGTCATTGCAGTCTACTGTAGGAGCCTCTCTGTACACAGACTGAGGAGAGTACCAGGGCTTGATTTGGCAGACACACTGAAGGGGGCAGGGTACCCTCCAGGGCATGGATTGAATAACCAGGGAGCTTGCAACTCCAAGCAGCAGATGCGTGTGCAGAAGAAACATTGTAGCGTGTCCCATTTTCATAATCAAACTGATTTAATATGATGTAGATTCACTGTGAGGTGGACCTTTCAGTCCGTTTTGATAGGAGAGCCCAGAGCTTGTTAAATTTAGTAGAATAAATTTTCTCAAAGATGAAGTGCACTCTGTTCCTTCATCTCCAGTCTTGTGAAGTAGTTACATGAGTGTCTCAAAATCCTCCTCCTGTCTCTTTTGTGGTGTGGCTTCAGTCTTTCAGATGGATTAAATGCTCTGCAGTCTCAGTCCATCAACCTTACATCCTAGCATCCTGTTAGAGCAGGTTTTAGGATTGGTTCAGGGGCACACCTGGAAAAGACAGAAACAGGACATTTAGTCACAAGCTGTGATAACGCAGGAATTACATCATGCGATTTTCATAATTCCATATATCAGAGCATCACTGTGTGACTGTTGCTTTTGCATACATCTCAGTGTTAACTGATTTCTCTACAAAAGAATTTGTTTCATAATTGTCCCTTTTTAAGTTATCCAAATTAAATGTAGAATGTATTTGTTGGTATCAAAACACTTTGTATGCCTCTCAGCTCGTCTTTTAAAAGCTTCTCTAAGATTTTAAAAAGAAATTCACAAGATTCAGAGGGGACATAAAAATGCATTAAGGGAGTAAAGTCTGACTGTGGTCTAGCCTACTTTGTTTAAACTTTGTGACACGGTTGGTAGAGGAAATCTTTCAGCTGTCTGCTTACAATTTAGATTTTCTCTACTTTTTCATAGTTTACTTGAATAATTATTATTACTATTATTATGATATTTATTTATTTTTTTTCGTTTTGGGCGTTAATTGCATTTTGAGATGAATTGTAACAAGTTAATTAGCATACCACAAGGTATAGTGCAATGCTCATGGTACGCACTATAGTTGCATTTAGTCACTGTTATAAGAGATTTAAGGAATAGGTTATCACCTACTCATCCTCTAATGTGTCCAGAATGTATCTTTGACAGATCACTCACTCACTTGTGACGAGGAGGAGGGTGGGATTGGGCCGGTCCTCAATCGGGCTAATCAGCTGAGGAGAGGGATAGGGCCGAGCCAGATGCGGCAGTTCGGGAGAGAGAGAGCCACACGCAGCTGCCTTGTGTGTATTTGTTTGTGCCGTTTGTGTTTTCATTAAACATTATTTTGATGGTTCGTCTGGTTCCCGCCTCCTCCTTGCCCAATTTAAACCTTGTTACATTGGTGCCGAAACCCAGGGATGTGCTGTCGTTGAGTCCTCACCACTGCCATCCGCGAGGGGAGGAGGGGCTTGCTGCCTGCTGCCTGGAGCGGTGGATCCGCTGTCAGGGGCGAAGAGACTCTCTACCGGCCACCAGAATGCGGAGGGGCGTTCCATCTGCCAGGGGTCGGAGGACTCGCTCCGGACCACCCAGGGAGGAGTGGCTGTCATCCGCCAGAGTGTGGAGGAGTGGTCGAGGACCAGGCGACGGCATGTCTGGGAACTGGCGAGCAATTTTTCTCTCTCTTTCTCTCTCTCTCTCTCTCTCTCTCTCTCTCTCTCACTGTTGCTCTACCTTGCCCTTTCCCTCTCCTCTTTTTCCTCCCCTTGTCTCCCTCCCAGGTCTTGAAAGGTGGGGAAAGCCTGCCAGCAGGTGCGGCCAGAAGGACAACGTAAAGACAAAGGAGGGAGGAGTGTGACGAGGATCGGCTAATCAGTCGAGGAGAGGGATTGGGCCGAGCCGGATGCGGCAGTTCGGGAAAGAGTTAGCAACACGCAGATGTCGTGTGTGTATTTGTTTGTGTCTTTTTAAGTTTTCATTAAACATTATTTTGATGTTCCCGCTGCCTCCTTGCCCATTTTAAACTTTGTTACAACACTCCATTGAGTTTAAGATGCAAAGTTATATAAAAAAATCATGACAATACCATTGAACATTATTTTATGCTCTAGAGATAACAAATTTGTGTACAAAAGTCAAATTCAGTATTAATTTGGTAACCCTTTACAGCACCCCACAACAGAAGTGATGCAATACAATACAACACCATATTTCATCAAAAAGCTCAGGTTTCATTTAGACATTTTAGCCACACGGCAGAATGGCAGAGGTCCTTTACTTGCTCTGATTATTGCATCCACCCTTCTCCTTCCTTTCTCAAAGCTCTGCCATAGTAATCCATCCTTCTCCTGAATGCCCAATTAGTCGTAATGTTCTCTCTGTCTCTATTCTCTTGTCCCCCAGGGATCTACCTGCCAGTTCAGAGACTGTTTGTGCTTCCCCTTCCCTCTCTCTCGTATGTGCACACTAGCACAGAGGGATAGAGGAACGATCCATAGCTATCAACAGGCCAATGCAAGTGCAACCCCAAGCTCTCTCCCGCCAGCCATCAGCATGCACACTTCACCTTAAAGCTCATTTACAAAGTGGCAGCTTCATAGGCAGAAACTTGGCCTTCAATGATGCACCCTGTTACCCTGGCCCAGCTTGTCCTGGGATGTGTTGATTCCCGACCTGCGTCTTAATGAGTTGTCTTGAGCGCCCCTAATGTGAGGTGAATGGAGATGTCTGCAGGTGTGCTTCTTGCCTGTGCATACTGAATAATGCATTTGCCAAGGTTGCCCACTAATCTTCTTTCTCACTGCTTAGGCTCTCACTTTGGCCCTAATGAAACACAAGACATGACAAAGTAATTGCAGGAGGCCAATGAAGAGTGCCACTATTTGTCGTCCTGACGGAAACAGCTGTTGCCAACAATGGTGCCAAGCAACAGGTGGTACATCTTTATCATTTCAAATGAATGTTTTCACCTTTTACCTACCATAATGCCATCATGAGTCAACAGTCAAACATCCACACAGCAGCATAATGTGGTTGTTTGAAACCTTTCTGGGCATTCACAGTTCAGTTATGAAAAAGATAACCATCCACATTCTAAAACCGAAGTGACCGAATTTAGTCTTGTTTTCAGAAAAGTATTACAAATATTTGTGAGGCTTCCATTTAAAACAAGAAAAATAATATTTACTAATGGGGTAAGATAAATAAACTTGTTTCTGTCAGGTTCCCGACACTCCAGTTAAGTGTTTTCTTCAGTGTCGGAACCTGTGCCATGTATCACAAAAAAAGCTGAACAAATTCTGGATTCCAGTTTGACAAAACTCACCAAATCCAATCAGGCTTCATTAGGGTTAAGTGGAATCAAGATGCTCATTACCAACTTTCTCTCTCAATTCAGAGTTTGATCCCGAGGTTATGATGAGTTCACGAGCACGTTCACATGAATGAAGCGAAGAGCCAATCGCGTGTGAGACAGTGCGTCATATCTCGCGAGAGAGTCAGCAAGATTTACTTCTCCGCTGAAGATGTTTATGAAAATTATGATAAATTATAAGAATTTAACACACTTATAACAGCACAAGAGGACATTAAAAAAATATGATCAATCAAAACACATTTACGCAACACAAATAATCACTATGAAATCATGAAATAATTATAATTAATTCTCACAGCACAGAGGATCACTAGTAAATGATAAAGAATTTAATGGCATTTACACAGCAAGAAGAAACATTGCTGCTGCTGCTAGATCACGAAAAAGTCTGAATGTAATGAAAATATTAAAATAAATAATATGTGAAAGTAACATACAATAGCTCCACAACAAGAACATTCAGGCTTGTAATTTTAAAAGTTTAATTTCTTGATTTTAAATGTAAAAAATTGAAATGAATAGCTTTAGTATTACAGTTTTGTTGAACGCTTTGGTACTATTATCGCAAGTATGTGGTAAAACCTCACAACTGTTCAAACTCAAAGCAGATCATCAAAAAGGCTGTTTTTTCAAACATATAATCACATGTTCAGTTGACTAAGTACAACACACAAAATTACATAGGAACTTTTTCACCACACCTAATCAGGGTATCATCAAAGAAATACCTTTCATATGAAGTAATTGTCATTCACAATGCAATGCTCACAATACTTTTGATATGCTTCTCTTCTGATTTGCGTAAATACATTTGATCAACACTTAATCCAACTGCTCTTAATGGTTAATCACTGAACTGTTTGGTAAACCTATAGATTTTAAATTGGTGTGTCAGCTATATACAGTATATGGATTTCGAAAACCATACAAATAAAATGTGTGTTTGTATGAACATCTAAATTACATGTAACCACACATTATAACCACTTGTTATTGCTAATTGATTTCACATAGTGGTAACCACAATTGGTCACCATATAAAAGGGGGTTGTAAACACTGGCAATTTCTTTCAACATGGAGCAGGATAGACAGCAAGGAATAGAAAGTGCTCGTGGACAAGGGATCCGTCAGTGGGGTGGGCATGAGCACCAACAGAGAGGTCAGAGAGGTGGGCATGGGGCCCGTCGAAGGGTTGGTCGTCAGAGAGAGGGAGGCAGAACTGTTGTCTTTAATGAAGTCTGGGCCATCATCATTGATCATGTGGTGAACCGAGGCTTTACTATGGCAGAGGCTGCCAGATTAGTTGATCCAAATCTAAAAAGATCAACTGTCAATTCTATCATCCAAACGTTTTGCCAAGAAAACCGGTAAGTCTGGAGGATATATATACTATGCTTTACCATTACATTTACAATAAATTGTAATGCATGTAAATTCATAAAACATGTTACAGTATTCTTACAGTATGATCTATTGGCAGTATACTCTGTTCTATGCTTAGAATTGACAGAAAACCTCATAGTGGTGGCCATGGCCGTGTGCTGACCGACCAGCAGGAGTGGGCAGTGGTGTAAATGGTGAGGGGCAGGAATGATATAAGGCTGTTGGAAATAAAGCAGGCATTTGAGAAGAACAATGACACCTTTGCCAATGTGGCATCCATCAGCCTACCAACAGTAGCCCGCCTTTTGAAAAGACAACAGGTATCAATGAAACACATTTACCTGGTACCTTTTGTGAGAAACAATGACCAGGTGAAACAACTGAGGGCTGAGTATGTTCAGGTACAGCACTATATACTGTATTACTGTTACTATTTGATGCATCGCCTACTTCATATGTATATTGGAACTACACTGTAAAAAGAACTAACCAAAATATATTTTTTAGAGGGTGATGGTGCTTGATGCTGATGTGAACCATCACAAGTAAATTTTTGTTGATGAAGTGGGCTTTAACCTGGCCAAAACTCGTCGCCGTGGACGGAAACTCATCGGCCAACGGGCCACTGTCCAAGTGCCTGGACAACATGGAGGAAACATCTCCATGTGCGCAGCTATCTCTGAAGATGGTGTGGTAAGACGTAGGCCATTACTTGGCTCCTACAACGCTGCACATCTCATTGAGTTGCTCAATGAATTTGAGCCAGCCAGTCAAGGTGAAGGGGTCACCTATGTAATTGTGTGGGACAGTGTCAGGTTCCACCATGCAGAGGTGGTTCAAGCATGGTTTCAGGCCCATCCCCGATTCATGACCCTCTACCTGCCCCCATACTCTCCTTTCCTCAACCCTATTGAGGAATTTTTTTCAGCATGGAGGTGGAAGGTCTATTATCACCAACCCCTTGAGCACGCCACCCTCCTTCAGGCCATGGATGTGGCATGTGATGACATCAGTGTAGACCAATGTCAAGCATGGATTCGCCATGTCAAAAAGTTTTTCCCAAGGTGCATGAACAATGATGACATTCATTGTGATGTGGACGAGAATCTATGGCCAAATGCTCAAGACAGGCTTGATCCAAATTAATGTAATGTGTGCTAAATGTTATGTTTTGTTTTCATTTACTTAATTTGTTTTATTTAACTGTGTACATTTGATTATAGAGAGTATACCTATGTTACAATTTGTATCTGAAAAACACAATTTGCCCAAATGATTGAAGAGGATGTCTTCATTGATCACAACTTGATTACTCATAGGATAGATATTATGGAAATGATAGATTCTGTAAATGCTGGGTAATGTAAGTGTATTGCCTAATGTGACAACTGTGTAATCTGTCTTTTACAGTACTGTAGCATATTACTTTCAGCACTTCTAAGAGCGATTTGAAACATGCATCTTGTTGGATTCACTGGTAGTTAAAATGACTAAACTGAAAATATATCATTATGTTGGGTTTTGGTGATTAAACCATATGTTCTCATGAAGTTTCACGAGAAACGTATATTTTGAATCAATGGTTGTGTAGTGAGAGATGTTTACAATCCAAATGAATGCACAATGGCAAGCTTTGAATGAAAGACTGGCTGCGTTACAAGTGTGATGAGTTTGGAGTTATGCACTAAGAGTTGTGAGTTGTGTTTTACCACATACTTGCGACAATAGTACTTAAACGATCAACAAAAACTGTAATTTAAATGACTAAATATCATTTCATACAATTAGACAGTAATGCACTATCAAAAAATAAAAATGTGAGCAATTGGAAAATGAGTAGATAGTATGCACTAATAAAGACTTATTTGTTCTTTCTTTCTAGCAGCATAAGACCCAATAATGACAGATTTAGTGTGCTTTTGAAATTCAAGTGAAATACTGTATGTTCATGGCATCTCTTCCAGCATATCCTAATAAGAAGGGGGTTGGGTGGCTTTCACACTTTTCTGATATATCTACAGTATATTGATATTGTATTAATATCTTACTTGAAATTATATAATTATTTTAGGTTTATTTAATCATACATATTTTATGGCCAGTGTGGGAAAATTATTGGGAAAAGATTAGTCTTTAAACAAATGCAAGACTGCCAAAAATATATTTCTTGCAATAAATAGTGATTATAAATAGCTTATTTTGAACATTTATAAAATTGTCTCATTGAAGTGCACTTTAAATTGGAGTGAGAGATACTGGGGGAGTGACTGTCACTTTGCTCACAGCTGATTGGTCCAGCATCTGGATGAGATCTCTGATCGGGAACATAACCTGCCCCAGAGCAGGTTAGCTGATAAGCATTTGTTACTATGGTGAGGAACCCAGATGAAAGCCTATCCACTTTACTGGTACAGAGAATTCAGAGTTCGCTTAAACTAAGTTTCAACGTATCAAGCTAGCTGCCTAATCCTGCTTTATGACATAGGCCACCCGACTCTAGTGTTGTGTGTGTGTGTGTATGTGAGAGAGAGATAACAACAACTGGTTGGGAGGGTTACTTTTGAAATGTTTTCCACTACAGATTACAGAATACATGCTGTAAAATGTAATTTGTAATGTATTCCGTTAGATTACTCATTCAGTAACGTATTCTAAATACTTTGGATTACTTCTTCAGCACTGGTAGATTTTTCTCACTTGTTTTGACTATAAAAACTCTGCCAGTACAGTAAGACAAAATACACATGTTAAAAATACATTCTCTGAAAAACCTAAATATCTTATGCAGTGTTGTTTCTAAAACAAGGCTCAAATTGATCTTGTTTTAAGGATTTTTAGATATTTTTACAGGAAAACAATACAAAAATTATTATCAAGAATACGATTTTTTGCCCTAATATCAAAGGTCTTACTAGAAAAAAGAAATTATGATCCAACGTGAATTTTCTTGATAAAAAATTTGATCGTGCCTGGTAACGTGCATGTACAATGGCTAGAAATAGCATTTTAGCTTAGCGTAAAGCTGACAATTTACACAAGGTTTATTTTTATTTCTTCTGCTTCAGACTTACTTCAAACTTACTTATCTGTCTGCTCGTATGAATGTAACACATCATAAGAAAGTATTTCACCGCTGTTCAAATGCACTTTGGATTGCATCATTTATATGTATAAATGTTTTCCATCTGAAAGGACTAAATATTAAATGAAACAAATGACAATAAAATGCAAAGTAATCTCTTCAGTAATCAAAATACTTTTTGAATGTAACTGTATTCTAATTACCAATGATTTAAATTGTAACTGTAGTGGAATACAGTTACTTACATTTTGTATTTTAAATATGTATTCCCGTTACATGTATTCTGTTACTCCCCAACCCTGCCTGTTAGGTGTCTGCCAAGTCAGTTCCTATTGTGTCCTGTTTTGCCTGTTCCAGCCCAGCCTGTCTGCTCTGTGCTGCTCTGGACTTTGGAAAACAAGACAAAAATATATATACTTTTTTTTTTTTTTTTTTTTTGCAGTGCATGTGTATGGCTTGAGCAATGAGCTTCACCATTTATTCTTTGTAAGACAAAATTCCTAAGTATTTGGGTGAAGGAAATGAACTGGACGGAACCAGAAATTATTTGGCTGCATATCTGAGAAGACGAAAGCAGTGAGAGCTGCTCGAAATAGTTTAGAAAAACAAATAAATCCTTAAAGATGAATCACAAAGTCTGGATTTTTAATATATTTCTTTAACTATAGTATATGCATCATGTTAACACATAATGTATATCTCTTGTAGCTATACTTGAAACATTGAAACAGTATTTTGAGATTTTAAAAAACAAAACAAAAACAGTGCTTTGTTCAGGTGTAATCACAATTTATGTTCATGATATACTTTGCAGATTGCAGGGATTATCAGAATTGACTGTCGTCAGTTTCCTTAAAGCCTAATATTCATTCATGGCATGATTGTGATGAGAGAGGGTGTACGTGCCACCTCTGGCTGCATACTGATGCTTGGATCTCTATGCCAAAGTTTCTCCTGTCCTCTCCTTCAACGACTCATTTCAGAGCTTAACGGTGAGTGGAGAAGAAAACGGGTCTGTTTGCACTCTGACAGCAATGCAGATTTGCTATGCTCTATGAATAATTCTTTGTGGTTGCACACACCTGGAAATGATTGCCCAGCCCTCACGGGTATGTTTGCACATTGCATTAAAGTCTGTTTTGGGTCTGACTATTTATGTTTGTTTATGCTGAGCCAAAGTGCTAACTTCACACTAGTTTTATGCATTTATTTCCTTCAGTTTTCCATGTTTTTATTTCATTATAATCCAGTGCATAATCAATGCCATAATCACTAAATGAAAACTATCACGTCCAATATTTTCATGGTTTTCTTCAAAAACCTTTTTATTCTTTGTGTGTGTGTGTGTGTGTGGGGGGGGGGGGGGGGGGTTATTAATCCTAGATGATTAATGTTTCATCTAGGAGCTGAATTGACTAGTATCCATCATTCATGAACCGTGCTTCAGGTTATGAAATAAAAGGGAATATCTAAATCAATGTAGAATACATAAATTGTTATGGTTTTTGAATGAAAGCCTCTGAATGGTCCTCTCTTTCTCCTGAATGCACAACACTCTATACATAATTAATTTTAAATGTGTCATTTTTAAAAAATAATTTTTATGTTGTCTTACCACGAATTACACACCTCCATTCATGTTTTGTCGAATGCCCATAATTACAAAATTCTGACTTATTGAAAGTGTTCACATCTTTGTGGAACTCATAATTACAAATAGTAAACTTAGTATTCTATGAAAGCTCAGATTCGACAGTAATGATGTCATGTAAAAAAGAACCAATATGGCAGCGACATCAACAGTCAAAGGTAATAGTGAACACATTTCTGTTTGATATGCCATTTTATATTGTTACAGAGCATTCTTTGTTGTTAAACATTTTGCTAGAACATATAAAGTGTAAATGAATGAATTAATGTAGTTATAAATGTTTTGCTGTTATCAACAACAAAGCTGTAATGAGTATTGCCATAAAAACGAATAACTTCCGAGGTTTGAGGGGGTGTGAACAGCTCTGAGTGGATTCTCTGACTTGGCATCTCATAATTACAGTTTCTCAATGTCTGTTCTTTTTGCGTTCTTACGTTCTTTTGGACTTGTTTGATGTCATCAAGAAGGTGTTGAAACTACATATTGCAGTTTTATTTTACATCCTCATGTCTTCCGAGTTCACTCTTTCATGGAAGTTAGGCAAGACTGACGTTCTTAGCATTGAGAAACACCCACAGTAATTCTGGCACAACGTGTTGTGAACGCAACAATAGTCCCTGATATAATGGAATGTTTTTATTTTTTGCATATGCCCTTGACAGAGACAATAACAACAAGCAATGGTAGAGATGGTTGCCCTACCACTACCATTATCACCACATTTCTTTTGTAGATATCTGAGTCTGTCTTTTTTGTGTTTGACTCTCTTTATTTGTGTGTGTATAACAATGGAATGCAATGAATGAACTTAACTGTCCATCTTTCTTCTGCATTCACCGGCACTGACCTTGCCAACCTATTTACTGCCAACCCCAATATCAAGCTCTGACAGCACAAACTGACACTGCTGCCACTCATACTGTGTCTCTTTCCAAAACTTTTTTGACCCCTCTTAATTCAAGTGGCCCTCCACTTTACCTGGGGTGGCTTACACAGAGCACTAAGATTGCCTTTTTCTATAGTGACCAGACCCCATATTAGCCAAAGCAACTGCTTTCTGTTTGTGTTCATGTGGGTGCAGCCCTGCTGAAAAGAACAAACTATGCAAGCAAACTGGTTTATTATGCTGGTTAGTGCTGATTTTTACTGGTTTAGCTGGTGAACCAGCACAGCCATTGCAAAACTTAGCTCTGAAGCATGGATCAGCATCCAAAACACACAACAACAAAGCTATGCTGGTGTTTTTCAGTTGGGAAGTAATCCTTATTTGTCCCAGTCTTTGCAAACTTTGTTTGTTTTCGAGGTATCCGCATGCACACACACATATAACTTATTCATACGCAAGCTTACTTTATGCCAAAAGTGCAATGCACACCTGGCTTTACTAACCCTTGAGACAAAGAGGAAAGCTTTTGAATAATGAGTACAACACCTGAGGCTGCAACTGCACAAGTTAATTGAATATTCCACTTTCTTCTTAGAAGAAGCAGATTTAAAACATGGAGAAGGGCCCTTGAGTGCACCAGCATTGGAGATTTACCCAAGGATGTGCCATGTTGGACGCTGCCTCGTAAACACCAACATGGCATCATGCTGACTGAAAGTCAGTCTAATCAACTTTTGCCTCAGATGGAACCTGATTGAGGATTTTTGTCTTGTTATCTTTGCCTTCATCTGAGTGAGTCTGCCTTACAGAGGCTTTGGGAAAATCCTCCAGGGGATGAAGGGGTGAATGCTCTAGTATTATCATGACTTCAAAGGATCCCAGGCTGCTGGATGAACTTCACATCCAGCAAGGGTCCTCACTGCCTCCATTTCTAAAACCTTCTGATTAGACACATGGCTTGGGATGAGGCCCCGGTTCTGGAGAGCTCATGTGCATTTGAAAAGGAATGCAAGCTGGAAATAGGCATAATAGTGTTTCATAAGCCTCTTTGTATAATATGATGCACTTGATGGAATGTGATGGAGTCATTTAGAGAGTGAATTAAAACTGCGTGCTTAAAAGCTGGAAATAATTTCACACATTTTGCAGATAATACAGATCAGTAGGATTTGCTCCTCTGTCCATCTTTAAATCATGATGATGTAAATGTCAGAGCCATGACACAAGGCATTACTTCTCTATGTTAAAATATTTAGTTTTTTGTAACACTTTTTAATAATGATTCAGTTTGAATAAAGACCCTCTAATAGACTTTTAAATAGATTTTATATTGAAGTGACATATAGAATAGATACTATTACTATCAGATAGCAGCACTGTACCTTGAAGACCCAATGAATTGGCTTGATGAGCAGTTTTCTTTCCTATGTTGATGTATCGAAGGTCTTGTCCTTTTTTAAAAAAGCCAATAGGCTGTATATACATAAGCCATGATTTACTACTTCTATTACCAGTCAGAGCCAGGTGGTATTGAAGGAGTGGCATTCTCATTTGTATACACCCAAAATCGCAAATGAGTGATCAATATTTTTGGTCTATTTTCCCAGGAGAGAAATACAAAAATGTTAAATGTGTGTGAAAATCCCTAGGGTTTTACATTGTAACTTATTTCAAAGACAGACTTTATGTATATGCAAATTGCTCGGTAATCATTGGCTGACTAGTATTTAGATGGCCTCAGACATATAGGTATTTATTTGTTTAAAGACCCCATGAAATAAAAATGGGAGATTTATGGCTTTTAGTCTGTCACGTTGCTCTTTATTTGTTTTGTAAAATGCTTTTGCAATCATATTTGCTGGAGAGAAACATACTAGGGTATGAAACAGAATTTTTACTTACATTTTTACTGCAGCAGTCCCCCCATGCCCCCACCCCCTTCTTCTGCATCTCAGGCAGTGTTGGGTAAGTTACTCTAAAAAAGTAATGAATTACTAACTACTAATGACATATTCTACAGTGTTATTAGATTACTGTACTAATTACTCTGTCTGAAAAGTAATTGCATTCATTATTTCTAATTACTTTCTAAAACCCTTATCAACCTCGACCAGATGAAAAATACAAGGATAGACATGAAACTGTTATTTTAATTCATTTAAATAAATCATACAAAATCAAATAAATTATTCATGAACTGGCCAAAGAATTTAAGGGGGCAGTGTTAAATTAGAAAATATATTTTAACATTAGACGTTAAATTTCTATTTTAAATTCACTATTGTTTATATAGAATTGTTCTATAGTCCATACAGTATTTAACGCAATTACAAGTAGTAACTGTAATTAAATTACTGAAAAATTAACAGTTATCCCTTACTTTATTTTTCAAAGAAAAAGTAATTTAATTACAGTAATTAATTACTTAGTAATGTATTACACCCAACACTGGTCTCAGGAGAGTGTTGTATATTCTCATTCACCTTCCTGTAGAACATTGACCTTTGTAATAATTAGATGAATGCTGCGGCAGGAGTACACAGCAGGTTGTGAGAGTGGGAAAAGGAGCTGTTGATTACACCCAGCCTTTACAGAGTAAAGTAAAGTAGAATTTATACCATGAACTGTTTATCTTTTGTGTATGTTTGGAATGCATTCTATGTCCTTTTGATAATAAAAAGTTGTGATATTTATTTTTCTCTCTCCCTCTCTCTGTCTGTTGTTACCATCTGCAGAGCCACCGTCATTTATTTCTTGGAAGGAGCTATTGCAGTGCTTGCTGCAGAGTTGCCATGGAGATCTGCCTCCACGTTTCACAAGGTCAGTGTGAAAGTTGAAGGAGCTGTACATAACAGGTCTGCTCCTTCACACATAGCCAAACATTGCAAAACAGTATGTTATATATATATATATATATATATATATATATATATATATATATATATATATATATATATATATATATATATATAATTGCAATAAAATGTATAGTATAGTTTTATAGCAAATCTATTTGAACATATCTGTTTGCTTTCCTTGCAGATAAGCCAAATTATGATGTTCGCATCTCCACAGTAAATAATAAAAAGAAAGCAGTAAATTTCTGTTGACTCAAATTGTTATTTCAAGTTATTACAGTTGTGGGGCCTATGTAGCTCAGCAAGTATTGACGCTGACTACCACCCCTGGAGTCGCGAGTTCGAATCCAGGGTGTGCTGAATGACTCCAGCCAGGTCTCCTAAGCAACCAAATTGGCCCGGTTGCTAGGAAGGGTAGAGTCACATTGGGTAACCTCCTCGTGGTCGCGATTAGTGGTTCTCACTCTCAATGGGGCACGTTGTAAGTTGTGCGTGGATCACGTAGAGTTGCATGTGCCTCCCGTGCTGTGAGTCTCCGTGGTGTCATGCACAGTGAGCCACATGATAAGATGCACGGATTGACTGTCTCAGAAGCGGAGGCAACTGGGACTTGTCCTCTGCCACCCGGATTGAGGTGAGTAACCGCACCACCATGAGGACCTACTAAGTAGTGGAAATTGGGCATTCCAAATTAGGAGAAAAGGGGATATAAAAAAAAAGTTATTACAGTCATTAGAAAACAGCAGAGACTGCCCTCTTGTCAGTAGCTGAAACCCTGCGACTGGCGAGAGCTAACTCCAAATCATCCATCCTCATCCTCATTGACTTGTCTGCTGCCTTCGACACAGTAAACCACAAGATCTTCCTGTTCACCTTCTCTGACCTGGGCATCACTGGAACTGTGCTTGGATGGTTTGAGTCATATCTCACTGGCAGATCATTCAAGGTCTCCTGGAGAGGAGAGGTGTCCAAGACATACCAGCTGACCACTGGGGTTCCTCAAGGATCAGTGCTTGGACCCCTCCTCTTCTTGATGTATACAGCATCACTCGAACTGGTCATTGAGGCACATGGCTTTTCCTACCACTGCTGCACAGATGATATGCAACTCTACCTGTCGCTCCAGCCTGATGACCCTACTGTCTCAGCTCGTATCTCTGCCTGCCTCTCTGATATTTCGGCCTGAATGAAGGTATGACACCTTCAGCTCAACCTTGCCAGACAGAACTCCTTGTGATCCCAGCCAACCCATCTGTTAACCACAACCTCACTATTCATCTTGGTTCAACAACACTAACACCAACCAGAACAGCCCATAACCTGGGAGTAGTGGTAGATGACCAGCTTAATTTCACTGCACGCATCTCATCAACCGCCCGGTCTTGCAGATTCGCACTTTACAGCATCAGGAAAATCTGATATTTCCTGTCTGAATATGCTACACAGCTCCTGGTCCAAGCTCTGATCATTTCAAGACTGGACTACTGTAATGCTCTGTTGGCTGGCCTTCCAGCTAACACCACTGCAGATGGTCCAGAATGCAGCATCACATCTGGTCTTCAATCAGCCAAAAAGGGCTCATGTCACCCCACTCTTGATTTCACTCCACTGGCTACCTGTAGCTGCCCACATCAAATTCAAGGCTTTGACTCTAGCTTTCAGGACAGCCAATGGAACCGCACCCTCTTACTTCAATTCAATGCTCCAATTCGCTCTCTGCGGTCTATGAACGAGCAACGCCAGGTGGTCCAATCACAAAGAGGCTCAAAGTCTATTTCATGATCATTCACTTTCTCTGCTCCTCTGTGGTGGAATGAACTTCCAATCTCCACATGATCTGCTGTTACCTTCTCAACATTCAAGAACCAGCTGAAAACACATCTGTTCCACGAGGACTTAACCAACCCACTCTAACTGGACTTACTACTGCACTAAATGTACAGAAAAAAATCCTTTTCTGTCTCTTTCTTCTGTGCTAGCATCTTTACTACTCCAGCCACTGTGAGAACTTGGCAGTCCTATACTGCAGATGTTGTTAAACTTTGAATGACGAATTACTTGCAATGTGTCACATTTGTAAGTCGCTTTGGATAAAAGCGTCTGCTAAATGAGTAAATGTAAATGTAAGCACATTTGAACTTAACTTAATTCTGTTCACAATCCATTTTACTTCCATAATCTGATGTATTTTCAACTAGAAAACAGTTTGGGACTTGATTTTATCCATTGGGAATTGATTGGTTCATAAAAACAAATACCAGTATGGAGCCAGGTTAAAAAGTAAGAGGGATCTGTGATGAGTCGAAAAGTACAATTGTTTGAGAAGCGGAGCAAGTTATTACATTTAGATTTTAAGGCAAACAGTAACTCTATCCTTATGTAACCTTCAACATCGCTGAAGTCCAATTTGGATTTTATTCCCCATTTCATGGCTAAGAATACTGTATATGATGACAGAGAACTGACAACTGAAACTGACATTTTTTATCAGAGTTACCACTTGTATCTAAGCATGAAAGAGGTAGAAATCCTGGATGGAGCTGCAGAATGACAGCAGAGTCTATCAAACAGGTTCTCTCTTCTATAGCTCTCTCAAACTCCAGCCATTTTAACTTTTGGAGAAATTAAGATGTCTTTTGACTTGGTTTTGCTGTAAGAACAAAAAGATTGCAGGCAAAAATGTGGATATTTTATCCTAAATAAAGAACTGTCAGATATATTTTTAAGCTGATCATTCTTTTTATATTCTTGTTGATGACCCATGGGTTTTATCTCTTCACAGCTCTTTCAAGTTTAAAGTTTCTTCTAAGTATTTGTTTCAGTTACAAAAAACACTCAAGCCTGAGGATTTTTTTATTAATTACCAAGTCTTTCACACTCTGTGTAGACATCATCTCTTTTAACATCTCTCTTATTTCATCTTTTATATTTCAGGAATACCCTGCAGTGATTCCTGAATACTGTAGGTACTGTATATTTGTGTTCTTGATCAGCATTTTCTTTTTTTAAATGTAAATTTTTTTTTATGCTGATTACAATTCCTTCCGCTTTTCTCCAAATCTGCATCCACAGTGGCCGCCTGATGCACTGTATCATTGTTTTGCCCCTGGTTGTTTACATCTGATCACACAAAGACAAGCATCACTCTTCTCATCTTTCCTCAGATGCATGCTATATTAAGATTTTAACCATCCCATTTTTCATCAACTGTGATGTCTGTTTAGAGCTGTACTGTTATTGAGAGACAAATGGACATGCCAAAGAAAAAGAAGGGATTCAATAAGAATGAATTGTGCCCGATCAAAGTGGCATTTATTTGCACACACCGTGTGCTCTTTTAGAGCCCGATTTACTAAAGGATTTATTCAAATCAGGCAGCAGTGTAAACGTGCTCACAAAATCTGTGCTGAATGCAATTTGCATGATGCAATTCCCGATCTTGCGGGTCGGTTCTGAGTGATAAAATTAGTGCAACTGACTTAAATTTTGAGTTGTTTCTCATCAAAAGCTATGTATGCCTTCAGAATACTTGGAATATGACACTGAAGTCACATAGACTACTTTTATGATTCTTTTGGGTGCTGTTTTAAGCTGAAGTGTGTAATGTTTGCACCACTAGTGCCACCGAATGGAACTGCAAAAATCGCACGCCTTCTGCTGTTGATCAAACAAACAGATAGTCCTGCCCCCAACTCACTGGTCAGTGTCAGTGTTGTTGTGTAGGTTTTAAATAGGTCACTCAAAACAAACAGAATAATTTTTATACTGCCACAGTGTTTAGAGTTTCTGAGAAAATTCACCCCACAAATGGCTTACTTTTAGCTGTCTCTGCATATTAAGCTGGGAAAGAAGAAAGTATTTAGCATCCTAAAAAAGTTACACACTTCAGCTTTTTTAAAAATTTTTTTATATATATTCTCCCCAATTTGGAATGCCCAATTCCCAATGCGCTCTAAGTTCTTATTGTGGCATAGTGACTAGCCTCAATCCGGGTGGCGGAGGACGAATCTCAGTTGCCTCCGTGTCTGAGACCATCAATCCATGCATCTTATCACGTGGCCTGTTAAGCACGTTACCGCGGAGACATAGCACATGTGGAGGCTTCACGCTATTCCACGCGGCATCCATGCACCAATGACCACACGCCCCACTGAGAGTGAACCACATTATAGCGACCACGAGGAGGTTACCCCATGTGACTCTACCCTCCCTAGCAACCGGGCCAATTTGGTTGCTTAGGAGACCTGGCTGGAGTCTCTCAGCATGCCTTGGATTGGAACTTGTGACTCCAGGGGTGGTAGTCAGCGTCTTTACTCACTGAGCTATCCAGGCGAACTACCCAGTGTTAATATATCTGTGATTAATATTTTTTGTTTAACGCGTAAAAAATAAACCCACACACAATTAATGCAGTGTGTGTGTGTGTATGTGAGTGTGTGTGAGTGTTTTTTTTTTTTTTTTTACTTCCTGAAAATTCAAGGGCTTGGAGAAATGCATCCCAAGTTGTTCCTGGCAGGCTACTCAGCTTCACAGACTCCGATTAGAGTGGGAGCGGGGTTAGGGCATCTGCTTCCTGCCAGAGACAAACCCAGGCACATTTGCACAATGAGCGAAACTTCACCAGTGTTTCCCCCCACTTTCTATGGCATATATACATTTTCAGGAGGTACTCACTTGACTCAACTGCACATCCTAACACAGAAACTGATTGTGTGAAGCAGTGCATGTTTATTCATTGCCCGCAACACATGTCCCAAGCATAATAAACACAGGAGCGGATTTACCCTGTGAAGAATGAAGGAATCACCCGCAAGTGGGCGAGTGATACGGGCAAGCTGCTATATCTCTTCACATCCGCAAAAATGCTCAATCGCTTTCATCTGAACCCGTTTCAAAAGCGAAACCGCCCGAGAGACCCAGTGTGTGCGGGATAGAGACTGAGAAGGACGTGGCCATTCAGCAAGCTACAGCCAGAGAAAATAATAGTTTTGAGATTTTAAACTTCAGCATTCAATATGTTTTATATCTGTATGTTTAGAGTCTAATAATGCATTGACATTGTACACTTAAGTTTCTCTTGCCAATAAAGTTTGATATATATGTGATTGAATCTGCCCATTTGATTATTGACTATTATTAAAAAAAAGACTGGAAAACGCCACTGTCCACTGATTTTATGCCATCTATACATACAGTATACTTGTATCAAAGATTAATACCTGTAAAAATATGTCTAATTCTATCCGAAAATAAAATAAATAATAACATTTTAGCATGTGCATACTTAAATAATTAACATAAATTATGACTAACCAATTGCTTGCAAGTTCTTTGAGACAAAGTATAAAGTAAATATGTCTATGATGATTTTTTTAATGTTTGTTGTAATGTATCATGTACCATAATTGAATCGCAATTTATCACAACAAATCACAGAAAAATGTGCAATTAATTACTTAAAATGTTTTAATTGATTCACAGCCCAACAGAGAATATATCGTCAATTAGGCATTTTTCTTAATCAGTTGTCAAATTTTGTTTCCCAAGTAAAATTATCTTTACTGTTTAAAAAAAAAAAAATAAATAAAAAAAAAAAAAAAAAAAAATATATATATATATATATATATATATATATATATATATATATATATATATATATATATATATATATATATATATATATATATAATATATATACAAGACAAATATTATTGTTAAGAAAAGGATTTTTTTTTTGCAAGTGACTGATACAATTCAATACGCAGCCTTGATGGCCTTGCTAACAGCCACCATTACCAAACCTCACCAATTGCAGACACTTTCTATGCTTTGGAGGGAAGGGGGAGGGGGGTCTGCTTGGTTTGCTTGTAGACTATTCATTACTGAGGGGAAGAGAGAAGAAAGAATTGCGGCAAAGAGAAAGAAAGAGCGTATCCAGCTGCCCGCTCAGCTCACATTAGCTCAAGCGTCCTCTGAAGCTAGCTATGGTGGCTAAGTCTTCCATGCTGGTCCCCTGCTTGTGGGAGGATGACTCATGCTCAGAGTGACCTTCTGTCATATCGCCCTCAATAATATTGACAGAGGCTTGCCTGTGGTCCTTACATTCGTCTTCATTAGCACTTGGCTTTAAGCATCAATGTCAGTGTCCGCTCCTGGGAAGGCTTACTGCTATCTCTGCTTCTGTCTCCCTCAGTCGCTCCCATCTTTCATCCTCTGCCTGCCATTTCTCTTTGGCTTAGAGGAAGCTCAATCAGACTATCATCTGAATCAAGTGTGCCTGCAATCTAGGTGTCCTTTCTACTTGTGAAAGCTAGGACAAAGAGTATGAAAACACTGTTGAAAATCTATCATGATGATTGCTTTATGTGCAGTAAAGCTAGGCAGTATGGTGTATGTGAAATTAACACTAGAGGCACTACAACAATGACTTTATTCACTTTCACAAAAATCACAAGCAAAATGGCTCATTGTCTGTTCCTGAACACTTACTTTGTGCACTGTTCCTCACACAATGCTATCTAATGACATCTAAACACAATAAGGCAATACATTTTAAAGTTTGCATTACATCAACTACAATTACAAGCTTGTTCAAGTGTGATAGAATTGCACAGTAGCTCAACTGATAAATTGTTGCACTTGCAATGCAAAGGACAAGGGTAGGAGTCTAGCATAGCTTGCCAGTCAACAAAATAACTTTGTTGTTTCAGCAATTGCGATTTTCATGTCACATTTGCTTTGTATGACAATATTGTTTAGGTGTAGGGTAGGGAGGTAGGTAGGTTTTGCTGATTTAAAACTCGATGGAGCATTAACCTTCAAAAGGTCATCAGTTTGGGAGAACATTTAACACAATCATGTATTTTTCATGAGCTCAGGCTGCATTTTTCGTTGAATGTCTGGAAGAAGTCACTATATTGTGATAAATACGGTTATTGTAAACATAAACGATATTTTTTTACGTTTAATATTTCACCCCTTATGTGTAACAACTGTGCATGCTAGGTTAACAAAAACGATTATTCACAATATTCCCTGCAATTTCTTATTAGATTATAGCTCTGTTTGTATGTTCCATGTGTACTTGGTTTATAGCAGTTGCTATATCAGTGTCCTACTCTGTGTACATGCACATGCGATGTGCTATTGTTTGTCACACAGAAATAATCATCCATCTCCTGCATTCAGTGGGACCGCAGGTGACTACACTGGCTAGCAGGGCACTGCACATCTGTTTATCCCTTTATCCCTGTTTATAGCTTCAGCGAGGTCAGAACAGAGAGGAGCGAGGAACGGATTATCTTTACTCCATGCTGGTAGACCTCTCTTCTTCTTTACCCATGATCTCTTTCCCACTGCTGCTGTCAGAACCAGGAGGATGAGAAAGAAGTGCTCTCCTCTGGTGCTTTAAATGAGAGCTGTGTACAGCCAGGAAATGTGCACACTACCGCATGCCATGGTAACATTAGCCTACTGTGAGTTTAAACGCAGCTTTCTGATGGCTATTGGTCTTCATAGAGAGGGCGCCCTACACTATATCTATCTTCCCTTCAGCTTGATGCCTTAAGATGCCTTTTTTTTTATTATTTTTTTTTTTATGGACTAAATAGATCATTTCATGTAAATTTTTTTCTCATTTTGTTAGCACCCCTTACAAAAAATCTAAACTAGCCACAAACTTGCCGGTCGTTATTTTCACATGCAAATGAGCTTGTGATTCACCGCAAATGTTTGCCAGAAGTGTGCAGCTCTTCACCGGTAGTGGTGAACCTCCGGCAAACCTTTGGTAACAAAGTTTGCCACGAAGCTAATTTGCATGTGAACATGATCTGTGGCGAATTTGCGGCAAATTTGCAGTGAACTCAATTTTTGTAAGGGACGTCTCGTTGCAAGGTTTTATAAAATCTTTACCACAAATGTAAACAAAACATTTCACAAACATTGTGGCCTGATACTACTTTTAAAAAGAAGAAGAAGAAGAAAAAAAA
This sequence comes from Myxocyprinus asiaticus, assembly GCF_019703515.2. Classification (NCBI taxonomy): domain Eukaryota; kingdom Metazoa; phylum Chordata; class Actinopteri; order Cypriniformes; family Catostomidae; genus Myxocyprinus; species Myxocyprinus asiaticus. The sequence goes on from NC_059380.1 coordinate 9,810,723, forward strand.
AGTGTATCTATTCTATAAACAAAAGTGTTTTAACTACGTTTTTGAAGCGTTTTATTTAAATATACAGATTGATATTTTAAAACTTCTACAAATGTTGCAATTTAGTCTGGTTTTGTTTTTATAGTTAAAATTAATATTATCCTTTATTATTAAAATAATACTGGTGCTTAATCCTAAAGATGTTTGCCACTATGTTGGTCTCAGTCATAATAATTTTATTGCATCTTTTTTCAATGAGGATGTCATTCTGTCTAGCATCTTTTTTGTGTTTCTGGAAAATCAGGAAGTCATATGGGTTTGAAACATGAGGGTGAGTAAATGATGACAACATTTTCATGTTTGGGTGAACTGTCCCTTTAAGTATGGTTTCTAGAACCTTTTTAAATGTTCTGTGACATAACTGCAACCAAAATGCAAAGTTGTAACAATGTTTTTTGCTTGTTACTACAGTGATTCAGTCCTCACATTTTTCTTTCAAGCAAACATCCTTTCATGTTGGTCAAGCTCACAAGAAACTGTTTAAAACCCATAACATAAACAACTGACATTTTACAGACTGATCTCACACACTGACCATCCATATTTCCCTATTATAGTATGCCAAAACCAGTATGCCAATGTAGTATGTCCTAATCATAAGTATTCATAAAACAATAAATAAGAAATACCCGGTTGACCGGCTATTTTGGGCTAGATTCTGAAGAAAGGATCAACTGGACTCTTAACGATCCTATAATCCCTCGGGAGCTGAAGAGACATCACGTTCAAAATGCTGGATGAAAAAAAACACGAATCTGACAGCAACCACATAATCACAGTCGTCTCTGATTATGCAATTGATATTGCTTACTGGTTTCAATGCAGGATCTGAAGCTGGTTCTCCCACGCCGCTGACGCAACAAGCTTCTAGTCACACTACTGGGGAAGGTAAACATGCTGGAGCCAATACAATAGTGATGGGAAGACCGGATCATTTTACTGACTTGAATCTTTGAGTCTCGTTCAGCAAAATGAAAGAATTTTTATTCAAGTCATTTAGTTCATTTCATTCATTTGAGCAGAATTAAATTAAAATGTTACATTTTCAATAGCCAAATCCCCCCCAACACGTCTACTTACGCAAACTTTGATTGTAGTCCCAATATGGAAAAATGTATAATGCAGCCAAGGACAAATTATGAGAAACAGAATGATTAGTTCACCTCTGGAATCTTCTTGTCGGATTTGTTCGTTCTTTTGTCACTGCATTGCATATACGGCTGTCACGTGACAAAAGAACGAACGACTCGGACCAGAAGACTCGAGAGGTGAACTAATCATTTCTGTTTCCTGTGTGAGCAATGCATAGCGTATACGGCTGTCACGTGACAAAAGAACGAATGACAGACCAAAAGACTCAAGAGGTGAACTAATCATTTCTGTTTCCTGTACAGTGCCTATGCAGTTTTCACGTAACAAACAAATGGAGGTTGCGCAATGCACATGTGCGGCCAACACAAAATGAACGAATCACTCTCTGAGACTACTCGTTCTTCTGAGTCACATAAAAGATTAGTTCAAAATGAACGAATCATTCATGAACGCCCCTCACTACAGTACAAAAATGTCTGATACGAGAAGGCGCTTATTGGTGAGTCTGCATAATGTGGCCGATCCTAGGGTACCGGAACTCTCGGAACAGCGTGCCGACTTCCCATGTGATTGTTGCATTTTGTAATATTCAAGTTGCAAGTTCAGCAGATTTTGACCTTTTTTTTTCTCTCTACTACTACTGCATCAGGGTTGATCTCAGAGTGTTTTTCCTCCCTCTTCAATATAGAACATTTTTAAATTGCCTTCCTTTTTGACATTATTCAATCAGTAAAACCTGGCAACTGTGTTATTGCACCAGAGGCAAAACAGATTAAATATGCAGAATAACATTAACCTACTGGAGCTTTTTGTGTAAAGGTTAGCTGTGAACGAGAATGATGGATACTTTGTACAATTTGCTGTGTTAGTTTTTATTTTTCCTTACAAGCAATGCAGCATTTTAGATTTCTAAATTTTAAGTTTGCCTCACCCATCTTTTTTGTTTCACCTTTATTTTTATATTTTTTATATATATATATAACTAAGGGTCTCACCTTCATCACCACATATTTTGTAGGACAAATTTCTGAAAACGAGATTTACTGACAAATATTCTGAGATTAATATCCCCATTCCATACTCATCCTTCCATCCTCCCTCCCTTGGAGGTGTTACCACTATCCCACTTTGTGCTTTTTGTTTCCGTATTTATTTCATTTTCGTAATAAGATCCAATGGTGCTTCCAGAAGCCAGGCCCATCGATTGGGGCTGGCACTGATGGATGACCCGTTTTTTTTATTGTGCTGATAGATACACTAAAGCTCCTTATGGAGTTCAGTCTCAGCCCAGCAAAACCAATGGTGTCGGTTCAGGGGTTTAAGTTTGATTAACTAAAACCTCCTGCAGGCCACGAAGGGCCAACCTTCACCATTGCTGAGCTATGAATCTCAGTCAGTCATTAACTGACCTACAGTCTTTCAAAACCCTCAAGAAGTGTGTATTTACTAGTATATACTGTATGTGTTTGTATGTTACCATGACCAAAAAGCACTGTAATAGACCAGTGGTTTTCAACTGCAAATAAAATTGTTTATTGTACAAAAGTAATCAAAAAGATCCTTCAAATTATACATTGAACTGTATTACTTTTCTTTTTTCACTCTATTTATTAAGCCAGAATTTCACAGCAGAAAGCACGTTGTGGTCAGCGCAATCAAAGTTCATCCTTAGTGTAGTTTGGGTTGTATTTTCTTGTACCTAGTGTAGTTTTGTTCATGGTTTTCGAAGATGAAAGGATGTCGAGCAACATGTCCATGTTGGCAACTACCTAATTTGGTTAGCTTCAGCCAAGTTACAGATAGGCCTACATTTGCACCAAAATATTATCGTTTCATTCGATATCAACAATAAACACAATATGGGAACCGTTTTCTCTAGCATATTAGATAAGAGCATAGAAGTATATTTATCTTACTATCATAACAATGCATAATTATTAGATTAGTTGCATTTTATTATTTGCGCTTAGCATAGTTTCCCCCCTGTTGTACGTGACCTTATCAAAACTGGCATACAACCTATTTTTGGGTCGCAAGCCCACCAATTGAGAACCACTGCAGTACACCTTTTTAGTTTACCCTCACTTTGAAATACTGCAGCCCACATGTCATAGCCTAAGCTTTTATTATGTTTGCCTTGTTTGTGTGTGTGTTCTCCTGCCACACTGTCCAGCTTTAGACAGCCTGTGCATACATGCCAGTGGCTGTGATTACTCTGGCAGGGTGGGTATGTAATGTGGAAACACAGTGTGGGTACAAGGCAAGACTGGCTGTGGGAGGACCACTTTGGATGAGGACATTTGACACGCTTGGCTCATTCTGGATATCATTGTCCATGACTGAAACATTCTGTATGAATCCTGAGTAGCTCTAATGGCTTCTCATGTTTCTTATTTATTTTGGCTTGTGTGTCCAGTCATTCTTCCACCTACTGTACATACCAATGCATTACCCCGGTAATTTTCATGAAAATCAGATGTGATAAATGAGCACTACACTGGACATCAAACACAGCACCAAAAATTGGTACATGGCTACCCAGTGCAGTCCTAAAATGGTTATGATCTTAAATTATAATGCTGAAATTTGTTAAAATGACCATTAACTGTCAAACAATATGCAAAATTATTCACATCACAGGGTGTCACTAGGAAAATCATGTTTACATGCATTACAACTTAAAGGGGTCATGACATGAGGAATCAAATTTTCCTTGATCTTTTGACATAAAGGAGGTCATTGTACTATAAAAACATACTGTAAGTTTCAGAACTGAAAACTTCTTCCTTAATATAAAAGAGCATTTATTTAAACCAGGCTCTAGAAATGGGCCTTTTGTAACGTCATAAGGACCAAATGCCTATTTTTCATCATTGCACCCTTGGCCCTGTCCACTGGTGCTCACACAGGTGAAGAGGAGAGAGGGCCTGTCATGGGAGATTCATCCAAAGGGGACTTACACAGGACACTTCATCTGGATTAAAATGTTTTTCTACATAAACCTGCAATAGATGAATGGCTTTGACCATTATCGTTCTTCTCGCGCCACTTTTAAAAGACGCAATGTCAAGTTAGGACTCTAAAAAGGAGACCCCCATCCTGTTTCATCTTGAGAAACAGATCAAAATGTGTCATTTCCCCCCCTCTAAATCTCCACTTTCACTTTTACATCTGAAAGTCACATGTGGTGCCTGTTTAGTTTCACTTTCACATCTGAAAGTGAAAGTTAAAGTGGAGATTTAGAGTAAAAAAGGATTTAAATATTGTTCTGTTTCTCACCCACACCTATTATATTGTCACTGAAGATATGGATTTAAACACTGGACACTTATGGATTATTTTCATGTCTCCTTTATGTGATTTTTAGAGCTACAAAGGTCTGATCACCATTCACTTGCATTGTATGGACCTACAGATGAGATATTTTTCAAAAAAATATTTGTTTGTGTTCTGCTGAAGAAAGGAAGTCATACACATCTGAGAAGGCACGAGGGTGAGTAAATAATTAGAGAATTTTATTTTTTGGATGAACTATCCCTATAAAGTGAGTCACTATGTAAAACCAATAATACACAAAATGGGATATTCTTTACAATTTCTCCTTTTGTGTTCTGCATAAGGAAGAAGGCCATACAGCCATACATTTTATTTTCAGTGAACTATTCCTCTACAGCAAAATATGCATGCCTAGAATGCCCAATGTCGAGATGAAGTGTTTCTGTTGCTTAGAGGCTGGTGACCCCTTCCTTACCCTCTGTACTTTCCTTCTAGTAAATAGCGCCCTTTACAGTGCCCAACTGGGTAACACTATGCAGTGTTGTGGGAACAATCCCAGTGTAACCGGTCCTGCTTGACCTGCTCCGAACGGGATTCGAACCGGTGTCAGCCGGCATGGGAGGCGGGCACGCTAACGAGGAGCCTAAAGGCTACAGCCCCTAGCGTCAGTCGCTAATGCACCTCTTGAGGCCAGGGAGGTGAGGTTTACACACCCCGCACAGCTATCACGTACCTGTTGGCTCTTGTTACACTCACCCCCATAAACCTCACTCCCATCCGGGTCACGGCACCACTGTGACTGGTCTGTCCTCGCTTCTCCACTCTGCGTTGTGTGTGTGTGTGGACAGGAATGAGACCAGATGCCAGTAAACAACTCATCTTGGCCTTTTTTATTAACTGATGTGGATCTGTGTGGAAATATTAAAGGATGGATTTCAATTAATTGTTTGTCCCTTCATTTCATTCCTCTCAGTCTCAAGTTCAGTGCAGACTGACTTAAGATACGTTATACTGATGCAAAAAGCAAATGGCTATGGAGAGCGCTTTTGGACAATTATTTTCAAAATAAAAGTCCCCCACAGAATACACATGAAATTAACTTAATATTTACATGTATAAAAATAATGTATTTCAAATGCATTTTAGTATCTGCTACACCAGCATGCAATATGGTCTTACCTCCAGGCAATGAAGTACTGCAGACAACCGCTATCAATAATAAACATTTAATTAGTTTCAGAGGAGACAGCTTTAATTTATAACAAGGGATAGAATGAGATCTCTGAGGTTATTGTGATATGAGCATTGTGATTCTTTTCAAATTCCCATTCATTTATCACACTTTATTTTCTCTGCATATTTAGCACTTGTTCCAGTATAGCTGAAAGCAGAGATCCCCTTTTAATTTGCACACTTTCATAACATTAGACTGGCAATCTGCACCGCATCATCCCTCATGTCCAGTTGGCACTTGTCTTCTTCTTTTGGCCTCATTAAAAAAAAAGCTGCAGTTTCCTGCAAGATATTATAGCAGAGCTCTCTGAAAGACAGCACATTTACGGAATATAACCTTTTCCCCCCGCATAAACATATTATTGAGCAACAGTTTAAATTTTAATGCGGTGTTGTATTTGAGCTTCTTCATTATGCACAGATATCAAAGGTGCCGAGAGCCATTATGTTGTCTTCCATTATTGATTAGTTAGCATTCTGTTTCTGTTGGCTATGGCTGAGCTTTCCTCTTGCCTGAATGTAAAATCACTGTGAACTAAAACAAAGTCTTCCTTGTGCCTTCCATGAGAAAATCTCTTTATCAGCTCCAGCCTGTCTGTATTTGCTTGCTGCCCTTCAGACATTCAGTTTCTATGCCTCCTCTGTGAACAGGGGTGTGTGTTATCCAATCACCTAAGATAATTGAAACAAGGCCATCTTTCAGCCTACTACAGTAATGCTAAAAATCTCAATTCTCTCTGGGCTACCCTGATTGGAAGATGCTAGACTGCAGACTACTTACATTCGATACAGGTAACCATATTGTCAATTGTCAAGCAGATGTTATATGATCCATTGGCCATAACTAAAGAATGCTGTTTATTCAAGTAGCTATTTTGAATTTGGGTTGAGTTATCACAGTTGTTGTAGGCTGAGTCACAATTAGCATACTATTCATCCTATATAGTATGTGAGATTAGGATTAGTGCATGCGAAATACTGAATGTTAAAGGTGCGATGAGAAATTTGTAATGGAAAACATTTAGAAAATGTCCCTATCACCTGCCTACTCACTGAAATAGGTGCCATGAGATCAGGGCCGGATCTAGTGGGATGCTAGCACTTGGCATCATGACGCTAACCATAACCCTAACGCGACTGCGCTGGAGAATCACTTGTGCGACAACATCAAAAACACTGGCGCACACAGAAGAGACACTCACGCAACCCCCTCCCCCCAACCCCCAGTTCAACACCCCTCTGTAGTTGGTTATTGCCCTCGTAATTTTATATATTCTAGATCCGGGCCTGCATGAGATATATCTGTGATAGCCATGGGCTCTGTAAATGGCAAAAAAATTAAATAAATAAAAAAATATATATATATTTTGCCAATCAGAAGACGTCAAGGCACTCTCTACATGTCATTCTATTGTTTTGCTGTCCTAAAAGTGTCTGGGCAGCAAAAAACGTAAGTTCTAGAGACACCAAATTTGGCAGGCTGTTCCCAAATCCCCCTCCACTCAGGAGAACACACACCTCCCCATCCAACCCTAGGTGGTGCTATAATACACACTTTTACATTTTCCCTAATACTTTTGCTGCTGTATGGGCTAGAATCAAAATTCTTCTCGAGTCAAGCAAACAAAATGAAACAAAACATTTACTCCTTCTAGACCGTTGGCCCGATTTACACAAAATTTAGCATGTAGAATTTGAGACCCCCATGACAAAAGGTTATCAAAAGAAATTTGATTTGTAAAATCGATAAGTGAATTGGACCATATAGCCAAAAAATTGTGTTATATCTTTTAAAAGATTTGATGAATCAAAGTTATTTTGAAAACTTTTTGTAATGAGGTTCTGTAGATGATACGTGAAAAAAAAATTCGGACAATGGTGGACAGAATGCCTACAACTAGAGTACTTAGTAATTAAATTACTTTGCCATGACCCGACAGATCTGTTCTTTAAAATTGGGCAGTTTTGATCATTTTGTCCACTTTTTCCTAAATGAAATGGTTACCAAGTATGCATACTTATACTAGCATTCTGTGGCAGAGATGGTAGTACTACCAGTTTTATCAACTTACGATTGAGACTTAGACTGTATGATTTTTTTCTTTGAGGCTGTTGTTATATAGAGTTTAAAATGATTCAGCAGAGACCAGGGGGTTCAGAGAGGGAGCAGAAGATCTGACAACCCTTTGCCAAAGCCAGAATGAATTAAGTTAGTGTGCTGAATATTCCCCTTCAGTCCACAGCTCTCAGGATAGTAGCCTATGTGCAATAGTGGTAATTAGAGTTAGCATATAAAAGCAGTGTCAACCCAGTGGGGTCGATCTGTTCACAGACTGTTTGAAAAATCAATGGTGGCCTAATACTGGAGTGTGGGACTAGGTTCCAGTTACTTTTCCCTCAGTCGGTGTGTAGAAGGGTGACAATGCACTTTGTCAATAGAACAGTATGAAGTAAAAACCAGTGTGGCAAATTTTAGGGAGAATAGATACAAGGTAACAGGAATTGCACTTTTTCTTATAAAACACTAAATTAAAACACAACTTGTATGGACCAATTCTATTATATGTTTGGAGCTAAACATACCCAGTCCTCGTTCACTCTCATAATATGGAAAAGAGAGCCCAGCATATAATTCAGAGACCCACATTTTGTGTTTCCATGGAAGAAAGAAATTCATGCATGTTTGGAACAACATGAGGTTGGGTAAATGATGATATAATTTTACATTTTAGGTGAACTATCCTTTTTATGTATTCTGCATCGAGTCCTTCAGTATACTAACAACAGCAGGCACATGGTAACAAGAACTGTCACTCACATATTTTTTCCCACTCATATTTTTTATTATTTTACACCCTTGGTTGATTTCCATTATGTGAAAGGTATTTGAGATTCTGTTGTTTTTGCAGTGTGTGGTATTTTAACGTGTCTGCTTTCAGTAACTTTAGCAACTGGCAGCTAAAAGGTTGACAAAAGCCTAAGCTTGCCTTGGGCTGGCTAACATCTATAACCAAGTGCATTAATTGCGCATGTTGCTAATGAGCTTTCCTCTGATCTTCTTAGTATTCTGAGGTGTACATGATAATGGCTGATAAAAGGCCTCATACAATATTCTGTTCTTTGAAAATGCATTTGTTCTGTCCTCTTTTTTTGAGTGTTGTTTAATTAAATACATAAAAGATTGTCCTTTTGTAATGCTTTTATTGTATTTATCAAGGCATGCTCCAATGTCATGAATAAATAAAAGAAATAGTTCACCCAAAAATTAAAGTTCCATAATAATTGACTCTCATGGGAACATAAAAGGGAAATTTTTAATGGATTTACTTGTCTGTCTTTTTTCAATGCAATGGCAGTTGATAGTGACTGACTGTAAATTCTAAAAAAGGACCCAAGAGTATCATAAAAGTCTGTTGTGCATTCATGAGTGCTACAATGGGAGAGGCTTGTCCATAATGGCTTGTGTGTTTACGTGAAATTTTCTAAATTTTTGTGAACACGCATGCCACTGTGAACGATCTTCTTTCATAGTAGCACTCATGAATGCTCGACAGATATAAAAATTTTCTCTGATAGTGACTTTCCTATGCCTTCAGAAGACTTGGAATATGATATAAATGGGGGGGGGGGGGTAAAGTTGCTAAAAGTAAATGGCTCATTGTTCACTATTTAAAAAAATAAATATATATATATATATATATATATATATATATGAGAGAGAGAGAGAGAGAGAGAGAGAGAGAGAGAGAGAGAGAGAGAGAGAGAGAGAGAGCAATGTCTTTGTCACAAATGTATCTGCTAATGTGGTAGCACCATTTACACTGCTAGCTGCATTGCTAGATCTGTTTATTTTACACCCAGATACTGTAAGTGTGTTTAGGTTAAGACTTGATGTCTATGATTTTGAGCAGACACCTTCCAATTGAAATAGAGGTGCACTTTCCTCCTTCACATACCTTATTCCCTGACATCTGCCTGACAAATGGTTTTCATTTAGACCTTTTTTGTTGTTGTATTCCTCCAAAAATCTGCTGATGCCAGCATAATCAGAACCTCTCTCTCTGTCACTTTTGCTGCGTTTTTGTTGCTGTTGGCTGTTTCAGTAAATTTCAGTATTGCTTATGAATTCATTTTCTTCTCTTCACAGTACATTCTTGTTTGCAATGTGGTGAAGTGATGCAGAGTATATTCTCTGAAATAGTAATGATACATTGTGATGATACATACAGGTACATTGTGGCCCAAAATTACTTTGCAATAAATCGCATCATTAAAACCATTCATCTTTTGCTCCGAACACTCTTGAGATGGGATTCCTGAGACGTGTTTGTCACAATCACAAGAAGGCATGCATTTACTTATATTTGGGGCTTTTAAATAGCTTGGCAGTACTTGGTAATTGCACTTCATCAATGAAATGATTTATAGGCCCCATTAGCTGTTGAATAAACACACCCTCTTTGTGTGTGAAGCTAAAGTGATAGAACAGTAAACTAAGCAGAACTGAGAGGAACATTTATCTCCCAAAATATGAATGTATAGATACAAGGCACACATGAATACTCATTCTCTCTCTCTCTCTCTCTCTCTCTCTCTACACACACACACACACACACACACACACACACACACACACACACACACAATTTTACACAGACAGTAAAAGGAGAAGATGGTATCATACAATTTTGGATTTCATTGGCTGAAAGAAGTAGGCTTGGGCAATCAATTCAGTGCCTGATCGGAGATCGTACAATATTGCTTGAAGATGAATGTAGTCTTAAAGGTACACTCAGTAAGTTTTTCCTCATTAAAAAGTTTTACTCCTAAAGAAATGAATTGAAACATATGTATAAAACCATGACCACTCACATGACATGAGGACTCTAGTCATATCAGTAACCTTATAAAAGCTGTTTCATTCTACATAAGGGCAGAGGCGAACTCATGGCGGCTGCCATTTTAGAATCACATGACCAGCTGAATACGACTCACTTAATCTCAGCAACCTTCTTGATATTGGGCACTTTCACTCTTGGATTAAATTAATCATGGCTGATTGTAAATAGTGAATTTCTACCATGGCATCTGTAACTGAAAACTATTGATTTTGAATGATGCTGCATCCACACCACTAGGTGTCACTGTAAGTCCTGTTTTCTCAAAGTCTATTTCACGATCGTTAAATTTCTCTGCTCCTCTGTGGTGGAATGAACTTCCAACCTCCACACGATCTGCTGTTACCTTTTCAACATTCAAGAACCAGCTGAAAACATCTGTTTCACTACCACATAACCAACCTACACTAACTGCACGTACAACTGCACTTAACCTGCACATAATGTACCAAAAACAAAAAAAACCCTACTCACTGAGCACGGGATATCTGTTGTTCAATTCATTTAACAAAATGTATTCATTCGGAATACCCTGCAGTGTCTTCAAACATAGACAACGTTTGAGTCATGCAGATTATGGGGTTAATATAAAAAAATACATGTTATGTGGTTATTTTATAATATGCGTGTCTTCTTAAAGGTGCACTCAGCGATTCCTTAGAAACACTGTTGATATTCAAACTCAACTGCCAAAACAAACACACCCCTCCTTTCAGTGCTCCTTTGGAAGCTCCGCCTATCAAATTCATGCATGCTGAAAAGCCTTGCCGATGTTGACACGGCTCCTAGCCCTCGATTTATCATAATCCTTCTTTTTTAGTTTATATTCATCTGACCTTTTTCTTTTGGTCTGTTTCTCAGCCATTTGTCCTCATTGGAGTTTAGATAGTTCGCATCAGCCAGATTAGCCGTCGCTCTTCTAATTCATTTCCTTCTCACTCTGCCCCCAACCCCCATCCTGTGCACGTGCAAGAACCACCCCCTGTTGCTGATTGGCTGGAGTAGTGTTGTGTGGATCAGTCAGATCCACTTTGTTTTTGTCACATTTACAGAGCCAGGGCTGTGTACAAATACAAGACAGCTAGCATACTGTGAGGAGATATTTGCAGAATTTGACAAAAAGTGTATTGGATTAGAATTACTGCACCTTTAACTGTTATATGACCAATTGTCATGAGAATGGATGTAATCTTGTGCTCTTTGCACTTGCACACAACCGCATAGTAAGCACACCTGAGGTAAATTAAGCTTAATTAAAACACCAGTGTCTCAAACCCCTTTTGTTTATTTCATTTTAGCATATATTTTAGCCAAACTGTGAGCAGTACTGATGGTTCAATGACTGTAGGGTAAATTTCCCTCTCCACTTCCTGAGTGATGTATTGATGTACACTTATTCCCTTGGAATGCCCTTCCAAGTGAACATAAACGCTCCCTTCAGATTGGAATCTCACTTAAGATGGCTGAATACCGTGTTAATTCCACTTCGCAGGACCCTAACGGTTGATTGGAACGCACCTCATGACTTGTAGAATAATGAATGGAAGAAATCATAAAGCTCAACATGGCGTCTGTAAGAATGGAAGTCCTGCCTTTCGGTTAAAAGAGCCAATCGATTTTTTTATAGTGTTTATTTTCTCTAGAACATCTATGTGCATAACTGTTTTTATTACTATTTTGAAATGTCTAATTAGATAGGAGCTGTTCTTTTATGCTTATGGACTACATACTGTTGAAAATAGCTGCCCGGGAAGCGTTACCAAGATGGACGGTGATTGAACTGACTTTAAAGGGACTTTGCTTTTATGTGCATACATAGCTGCTTTCTCATTTTCCACTATCTTCCCTAGTTTTTTGCACAGGTTTTAAACCTTTGATGAAGTCGACAGAAATGGGTAGACATTTAACCTTTAAATTACATTTAGTCATTTAGCAGTCATTTAGTCATTTAAATATGATCCAATATTTCCCAATCATTTAGAGGCATGTGCTCAGTAAGTAACACAAGACTTCGAATGCCACAGGGGCAGTGGAGAAGGTGAATTAGCAAAGGTGTTGTTTCCTGTCTGTGCTGTTGCCAAGGCCGCAAGATCATTCTCGCTGTTAAGATAAGTACTGCTGGCTGGAAGTGCTGCCCCGTCGGTCTAACTGGGAGAAAATTCAATTTGCATCAACCAGAAAATCCAATGCTGGGCTTAGAGAGATTTCATTCCTCAAGGTGAAGGAGAGGTGAAGTGGGAATGGAAGGAGGGTAGGTGAAGCTGAAAGAGATGGCACCATGCCACTGCTATCACCCTGTGGGACACGCTGAGGTGTGTTTACAGCTTTTTTTTGGACACAGATCCTCAGTGTGTGCATGCATGTCCGCTCACTATGTGATCTGCATGATATGGGCTCTGCATCCAATGACTCCCATGGTCTTTTACTTACATGGATGTGTCCCCTTTTAAAGGGATAGCTCACCTAACATTGAAAGTTTTGTAATTATGTACCCACCCTCATGTCGTTCCAAAAACATATGCTTTAATTTTGTCTGTGGAACAAAAAAGGCCAAATTTAGCAGAATCCTTACAGATGTCTTTTTCAAACAACAACAGTTCATAGTGACCACATCTATCTAGCTCCAAAAAAAAAAAAAAAAAAGCACCATAAAGGAAAGAGTGAAAGAAATGGCCTTAAGATTAGAATAAATGGCAAAGATGAGAGAGGGGGCTGTAAATCAGACACCCCCCACCCACTCAGAAAATGAGAGGAAAAAAGAAAGAAGAGAGGAGAAGAGTAAAGCAGTAAAACCCACTGCTCAGCTGCAGTCATCTATCTACACAAGGACGAGGCTATTAGTGAGATGACAGAGACATGGACTTGGGTGGAACCACTATCTCTCTCTCACTTTGTCTCACGATGTCTCTTCTGTAATGTTTATTCCTAACAGTAAACACTGTATAGGCTTGATATATTGATTTAAGATATCATTGAATAAGAACAGATGGTGACTGCAGTAATGCCAGCAGCCTATTCATTACCACCATCTCATCAAAATGCATCTGCTTCATCAGAAATGAGATGTCTTTGCTTATCATGTAAGATCCATTAATCAGAGCTGAAACAGTAAATGAGATGACTTACGCTCCCTTTGTAAGTATGACCTTAGCATGCACAACCACAAAAGTGTTGCACATCGTCAATTGGATCTCCTCTGACAAGCATGAAAGAATCTGACATTCAATCCAACTATGACCGCACAGCCCAATTAAGCAGTGAGTAACAAGAATTAACAGAGCACAAGGACCCTCTAGTCCCGCCACAGAAATGGTTACTGTCATTTACCAAATGTCCCGAAGAAGTGTTGTTATGATGATGCAGAGCTGATGCATAGAGACATGCAAATAGTACTTATTTAAAAGACCAGCTGTGATTCAGACACTTGTTCACTCTCACGGCTGCATTTCTGTACAACACGTCCAATATATCAATCAGTGTGTGCTGCAATTGTATTTAATGAGGTCTAAATTGGTCTGTTACATCTTTGAATGAGCTTATCCTATTAGCAACCAATTGCTTTTTAGAGGATGGAGTTTGATTTTCTGTTGCGCAAAAGTCTGAAGCAAACCTTAGGAGAGTTTGTCTTTTCATGGAGTTATAATATTGATAAGTCTCCTAGGAATGCAGACTAGGAAGCCTGCAGCCAACAATTTATTAAATATATTTGAATTAATGATGGTGATTGAATTAATCTTTGAATAAAGGGCAGTAATTCACTTTCATAAGAAGTAATGAGGGGTTGAGAGCATTCGGCAGAATTATGATTGGTTCTAGGCAGAAGAGCAAATGTACTGCACTGAATTGATGTCAGACATTGGAGCTTGATTGTGTGCTGTTGTAAGCTATGCCATTGGCTATCTGTGGAGATAAAAGGGTGATCAGAGAGTGGTAAAAGCCTTAATCCAGCCTCAGCAGGCCCAGGCATGAATATAAAAGGCCTTGTACTACTGACGTATTTTCATGATGCAGAAACAAAATATATTAATCTGTTGAATACTGGTCAGCCTATTTGGAGCCTTTCGTCTCATTAACTTTGCTCTGTAATCCCCTGAAATCTAATGGTACAGGTATCTGCCGTATAATCCCATTGAAGCACAGCTTCAATAGCGCTATATTTGGGCCGTTCGTCCTTGGAATGCTATGGACATATTCGTGGGAAAAAAAGTGGATGGCTTGAATGAACAGTGCAAAAGTAATGTGTTATATTCTACACTTTTAATCGCTAAAATATTGAAATACACAGAGTAATATGTAATTTATGCAGATTATTAGTACATACATACATATTAAAATTGTCACAGACACATTGCTTATGGAATTTTAGGGGAAGCCGTGCTTCCCATGTGGACAATCGCAGTCGCTTCACAGACAATGTTGCAAGCATGCTAATTTGGTAAGTTGTTGCTCTTTAATCAAGGATGATGGTAATAATGTGATTTCAAGGTGTTTGGAACTATTGCACAAGTAAATGGAAGTAAAACAGCCTTTTGGCATAGTAGAAGGCCACATAGAATGTCACAACACTAGGTTTTGAAAATGTCATCCTTGTGAAATGTGGTTTATTTCAGGCGAGGTGAGTGAGATAGGTCTGCAGGAGCTTGTGGCTTCTTTGTTGTCAAGATCAAACGGCAAAGGAACAACCCTGAGATACAGGAACTCCAGCAAGAGAATGGCTTCACCTCGGTGTGACACTGTTGAAATGGACTGCCCCTGCAGCATGTCAGGGACACACACATACCCTGCATTTTGCAGAGTCACCAGCCTTCACCTGCCACACATAACATGTTCTGTGGAAGATTCATGAGGAAATCTGTCAGGGCCAGAGCAAGTGAGTTTATCAACTCACCAAGATATGAGGGCTAACCGTTGAAGGCTAATTAAACACAGTTATTAATCATTAGTGCATGTCGTTCATTATGGCAGCAATTTCAACAAAGGTTGATCTCAACAAAATGAGTATAATCATTTGCAAATTGTGTCGGAATTACATCCCTGCTGAAAAGACCAGCTTCGCTGGTCTCCAGCACAGTGTTAATTTGTACACAGTGTTTTGTCTTTTGATGAAAATGTCCTTTAAATTTAAGTCAATATTTTGTCATGTCATATTCATTCATTTTCATTTTTACTCTAAAATGACTGAAATGACATAATTTTAGTCAACAAAAATAACATAATTTAGTTGATGATAATGTGCAAAATGACAAAACGTGTCAAACTGTAACAGACCAAACTTTAAACAAATATTCAAACATTTAATTTAAACATGTATCAAACAGAAAAGATACATACAGAATACAACATTCCTTGTGAAAATGTAAGCTCCTGAAATAATAGAATATAATGAATATACTAAAGTACTAGCTACTTTTTAGATATTACTGTATTTTGAATTCTTCATTTTACAGAGACTGTTAGTCCATCAATGTTCCGTTAGTCCATCAATAGCTAGTTTACGATGGTCCACTGCGTGTAGGGCATTTTTACCAAAACAGCGTATTCACAATGCAAGTTTCCCATTCTGACTAGCACGTAACTTAATTCAAGTTCACCTGTTTATTCGCTTCATTGTCTGTGCAGATGCAAGTTGTAATATTACATTTATGTTGTGGATATAGAGATTAATTTCACTGATGAGTTCTTTCTCTTTCTGTTCACACAACTCAAGAGAGGAAATGCCCAACATACTGGATTACTGGATTAGATTAATCAATTCTTTCTAGATATTTCTTCTTCAAAAAACAGATGGTCGACTAGCTGTTTCTCCTTTTGTTTGTGCACTGTTAATGTCTTGCAGTATTATATTTTCTTGTCTTATTTTCGTCAACAGATTAAGTTAAAATGTATTTATTATCTTCATAATGCGTCTTTTCTGTCTCATATGCATTATACATTTTGAGGCTAAAAGTGCACCAGCATAACACTACACCACATGTTGTGTTTTGGATGCTGGTGTCCCCACCAGGCTTCTTAACTCTGTTAAGCCTGACATATGAAAGAATTGTCAGAAAATGCAATTTTTTTTTTACATTAAACTATTTTTAGTACCACTAGACAAACTATAAAAAGAAATCGTAAAAAAAAACATTTTATTTTTTTATTTTCTATGTATCATATTTGATACATTAGGCTTTAAAGGTCATTGTCCTCCTGTCCTCCTGATCACAGTTCAATTCAGCACATCAAATACGATATTAATAAAATATAATTTTTTTTCAATAAACACATTTTATCATATGTATTTTATGCACCAAACACTATATTGACATTTTAAAAAGAGAAACTTTTTTTCCCTGGGTCTCATGGAACTTATGGTAAGATGACATCATAATAGCTTGTGTAAAATAATGAGACCTTTATAATGGCAGAGCAGGCTGCATATAATATTACTTTACACTTTAAACATATTTTATAAAAAGTATATGTCAGAATTTTCAAAGCTCTGAGATTTTTTTTTAAATTTTCATTTATTTATATTATTTTTTTTTTTTGTGTTGGGCATGAATGGAATGTAAAGATGATTGAGAGATATACCTCAAAAGCCTGTAGTATCATATTTGATACATGTAATTTCAACTGGCTTTTTCAATAATAATAATAATTATATATATATATATATATATATATAAATTAACCAAGCACAAGTTGCTTATATTAATTTAAAAATATCATTAACAATATATTTATTACTGTTACTTTTACTAAAATAAGCCATCATTTATCCCAACATAAGAGTCACATTTTGTCACATTTATCAATATAAACACTGAAACCACTTATTTCACAAATAACCACTAGACGGTACCATAAACATGTGAAACTTACATGCCAAATGTTGTTTCGCTTTTTAGCTTGAAAAGAGAGTGAAACAGGTGCCGTCAAACGTTGTATATCATATTTGATAGCTTAACCAACAAGATGTCCATGGCCCACCAACTAGATCAGCTCCAAACCCTAACCATCATAAACCAGTATGGAGCTGGACTTTTCTTTTCAGGTTCTTGACATTTGAACTAATAGTCCCCCCATCCTCTCTGCCAAAGGTGTAGACTAGATCTATGGTTGCAATGAGCTGCAATGAGCTGCAATGAGCCTTGTGCAAGCTTGAGCCATTGATGTTCTACTGATGTTTCTGTAAAGGGAATTACTGTCCTCCCATAGTGATGTTGCTACTTGTATTCTGATAGCTTTTTTTTTTTTGCTGTTCCTCTTGAAATTAAATCATGTTTTAGGTAGGGGCGCTGGACCTAGATCAGTGCATCATGGTGAGCTATGCACAGCTATTATGCTAAATGGATCTGTAGATAATGATAACGAGGTCAGATCTCATTGCAGTGAGCCTGGTATGCCACCTGCAGATATCGTACCTTTGGCTGACCTACTGTCCAAACCCAAGCTGGGATATCTAGCTCAGTTCTTTTCTGCTCATTTTAAAAGCTGTCAAGTCTCCATTTACACATACCCTTTCAGTTTTACAATGTGACTTGCAATGGCTGTTGATGAGACCTTGTTACACGCCAGCCTCCAGTGAGTCAGCTTGCCTTTCCTCACTCATTGGATTTAATCCCTTTTTTTGAAAGGGAAAAGGAAACCAGTAGAGAAAAATCCATACCCATCCAGAAGTCCATCTTCACGACTTGTGCCTCAAAAGAGCCACAGTGAGCAAAGGCAATTGTGTAATTTGCTGGCCAAGGGGCAGAGAAACTCCTCACACTGTAATTTCTGTTCTCTATATTTATTTTTTATTTTTTTTTATCTTGGTCCAATTGATCACAGTGTCCGAAGATTCACCAGACAGATAGGTACAATAGGAGACACTTTGCTTTTAATGTGCTTCAGTCCTGTAAGGCCTTTACTCTATACAGAATCTGATTTTTGTAAGGTGGAGGTTTTAAAGAATGTGGCAGAGAAAACACTATGATTTTCAATGGGCTTTATGTGGATCGATTAAAGGATGATTGCAGGCTCTCAGTAAAAATGACGTTTTAGTCGGGGACATGTTTAACAACAGCATCAAATTGGTCACGATGGCAAAAAAGTTTATAGATGGCATTTTATAAACCACTCAATGGTTGTGCACACAAAATGGCTTTGGTGCATTTTTACAGGTTTTCATGGCTGGACCAAATGTTTTCATTTCTATACTGTATAAAAAAATTATTTATTAAGTGTAGGCTAGTCAAAACTGTGGCTTGGTTAGTGGATATGCTTGAAAACATTGAACCGGTGAGCTCCCAGGTTTGAATCCACGTTGCAGCATTTCAAGCAAAAATAGGATTTGTTTTTGGTTTAGCAACTAAAATGAACCCAAGCTAACCCAGTGAAACCAGATTTGTTATGTGTCTAACCAAGCAAAATCACCTTCTGGGTCGTTAAACCTTCTATTGCCTTCATTGCAATATTGATTGCTGTCATTTGGCACCAGTGCACATGGCAGTGTTAGCCAAACCCTAAGCTCAACGCCCGCCTTCAGTCAAAATGATCATCTTTTGTGCTAAGCAGCTTTCATGCAAAAGGAAAAAAAGCCAAGCCAGAGTTCTCCCTGACACTAGTACTTCTAGCTCTCTATGCCACCTGCTTGCATTAACCAATGGAGATTTATGCAGTGAGAACTGAGTGGGACTCCTCATAGAAATGGAGATAGCATGGAAAAAAGGGTAGGTGAATGAGGGTGAGGCCGCTATATGTTCGTAGCATTCAATTAAATGCAATTGTTCCTCTCCAGTGCTCAGATACAGAGAGCACCTGAGGGCTCTCTCACCCAGTCAATCGGCAACTCTCTCACTCGTTCGCTCTCAGCGCTCTGTTGAAATGTCAGAGCTGTCACTCAGATGCTTCTCCATCATTTGAATGGCTATTACGCAAAGGGACATTTGACTACTTTCCATTGGCCTTAGTACAAAACATGCCAAAGGGATGGTTAATGGAAATGTTAACTCGAGGGGCTTCATGGAGGCATGCTGAGAAGAGACCGAACATGGAGAAGATCACTGTGTTTAGGCCTGTCGTGATTATTAAATAACAGTCTGATCTGGTTGAGACAACCGCGATTACTGGGTATTCGAATCACTTTTGAATGCCCAAATAAGGGAATTTTAAGCGAATATACTGTATAAATGAATGGCATGAACAGGGTGTTTGTGTGTCATTCAGCTGAACTCTGAGTCTGAGTGTTACTGAGCCACACCGCGGACGTAAACCAGCTCCTGTCCTGAAGAGCATTTGAAGCGTTCTGATGCACATGCTGTCAGCAGAGGTTTGCGCCAAACTCTCACGATAATATAAATGAACAAGTAAGCTATAATCTTTGATGGTGAATGCAAGTGCTCCGGTTTCACTTTAATGGCAAATGTTCCTGCCACGCTGTATTAATGACTCGCAATGGCAAAGAGGAGGAGATGCACACTTACTCTGTTTCTGTGGAGTGATAAAATGATGAAACAAAAACTCAAAGGTTCTGCTTCATGAGAAATAAGGGTTTGTGGATTTAATAAGAGCATTAAAATAATGTGTGAAAGTGAAGAAATTAGGAAAGAAATGTTTTACTATTGCATAATATAATAAAAATATAATAGAAATAAAATATATATAAAAATATATTTTATTTTTTATTAAAAAAATTATAAAATATTTGAGTTCAAAAAACAAGTGCAAATGTAAAATTGACCAAAATTAAAGTTGACCAAAAAGAGAGACATATTTTAAATATTTAGGAATATTTTGATATTTATATAATTATTTTTCATATTATTCATGTTTTTAAAGCATTAAAAGGAAAACACATATCTCTGTTTTATTATTTGATTTATATATTTCAAGTTAAATGTGTAAAAATGACTTTTTATGGTGCATGAAGCACACATGCAGGAAAAAGCACACCTTAAAAGATATGACAGTTTATATGACAATTAATCGCGAAAGCCCTTAACGAGACAACTAATCGTCACAGCCCTAAAACAGACAAGTAATCATCATAATCACAATTATTTGTTTGACAGTTAATTGTCAGCCAAATTTCATGATCATGACAGCCCTAACTGTGTTAAATATATATATATATATATATATATATATATATATATATATATATATATATATATATATATATATATATATATTAATCTGAAAAAGTACTGTGTGCCACAACCACCATTTCTAATATGCACTATAATATACACCTTTACTCTGAAAAAAATGATCACTGAAATGGCAGTTTACTATCTGCTGACCTGTTTCTTTTCATATATAAATCAATTCCATCAACTCCAAGAAAATTAAAATTTTAAAATATGGGAATTCTCCATTACATCAAGCTTTTAACAGCGATGAGACTTTTGATAAAATAAGATATTTGGATATGACCAAAAAAGTAACTCAGAGCATGTATGTTCCACATTAGAAAATGAATGTCTAATATTAAAAACCATTTAGGGTGAGGAAATAGTCCAATGAAATGTCAAAAAAAAAAAAAAAAAGATCTTTCTTATAGGACTACGGTGCTGTGAATATAAATTGAAGCATCCCTGTTGGAGGGACTCTTTCTGTCCTCTATTTTTGTGACCGCTTCTGTAAATAAAAGCCAAACTACAGCAAGCATGACAGAGGAAGGTGTTTGATTAGCACATGCTAAGTGTGCTTGTTTGTGTGTGTGTCCTCCAAGACTCCTGGTAAAGGAAGCAATAGCACGCCTACCCATTAGTGTGCTAAGCACCACCAAGCAGCCTAGTTTTGTGTCCAAATCTTTCCTAAAATGTGGTCCTGCATGGATGACATGTGTGCAAGTTTATATCAGTATGCATAAAAGCTATATTTGATGCCTTATTGTAAGTGTAATGCCTAGGATCGTGTGCAACAAACTTGTGATGAGATAAGATCACAGTCTCATGACAACTCTCAAGGAGTTTTAATATAGAGGGATCTGTCACATGGCATTTATGGCTCAGCTGATTGGCTCAAAAAAGGTTTCCAAACTAGATGGCTGAATTTGGAATCACATACTGCCATACCATTTAGTATTAAACCAACCAAGATCACAATTGCAGTTACCAACCAATCTTGGTTGGCATGTTGTCTGTTTTTCTGCCTTTTTCCATTCACATGTCACATTTGAACAACCTGTGAGTATGTCTTCTTTTATTTTACTTAACAGCCGCTTGCCTTTTACAGGATAGGTCATTAAAGTGCCTGACTTCTCACTCCTTTTACATGTCTGGCCATAAAGAGGGCAGTAAAATGCTGCTCTGACCCTGCTTGTATTTGTCCACACATCAATAAGAGCTGGGTTCATCTCTGCAGACAGCCACATGGTACTAGTATTCAGTTAGATTTGTGGGCCATACTCCCTGTGCATAAATCGTTGACCCATACTGCATGAACTTGCATGTAGAGTTCTTCTACCTTTCCTTCAGTCTGACTGTTTTGCATCTTCACTGTAATTGCAGAAAGGTGTTTGGGAAATTATCTTGGCACAATCCCCAAATGACAAATTAGTTTGCATTTGTGTGTGGATCCATCCAGATCCTACCAATTACTTCCTGTATGTAATCAGACTGTAACGTATTACAGAAACCTGCTGTATTTTGTAGAAAAAAGTTTTTGTGAACTCCGGGAAGACACTAATATCTAAATTTTTTAGATATAATTTTTTACTTTTTATCTGATATGGGTCTCTGTAAATCAGAGGAGGTTTAAGAAGGGAACTGTCTGATTTTAATAAATGGCCTGGCCATAACTTTTTTCTTTTGGGAAACAAGCGTATTGAAGAATATAATTTAATTTCTTGTTTAAATGGCTCAATGAATCAGATAAGGATGGCACGCTTGCAGGCAAAGAATGGCACATTAAATTAAATGGAAGCAAAGGAATGTGGGAGTGTAAAATGGGGGGACATCAGCATCAGGCATGTCCTTTTAAATCAATGTGTTACCTATCAGCACCAATATGCCTAGCAATAACAGATGCATGGCAGTATCTCCTGTGAAAAGGCTGCTCCATTTTCCCTAGTGGAAAACTGCAGAATGAATGCACACTTTCATTTCAGCTAACTGAGCCAACCACCTGAACAGGTGTTACTTTGGCTTTATTGCATCTCATAGGCTTTAGTCAGAGTACACACCATATTTTGACAATTAACTGACACAAAGAAAAAAATGTGAGGGAGAACAGTCTGTTCAACATGTCAAACTGTTGTCTACCTTGGTATTTAGGCAAGTTAGATAACTCAACCATCTTGTGCAGTTATTTTCTATTGGCAATAGGCATGCAAGTACAACTCTTCTACTTGAATGGAGAAATACTGAAATCTGCAAAACTGTTAGTCAAGATTATGTTTCAATAACCCATTTCAAATCAGCAATAAAATCTGACAGCAATGGTATCATAAATTGTTCTTTAGCTTAAATCATGCTAAAGACATTATTTTTTTAGTCTCATCCAACTAATTTGCATGTGCTTGGAGACTTATCTCACTTTGAATTTAACTTTTCTTGAGCTAAACTCGAAAATTGAAGCATTGCCCCTGGTGGCCGAAGCAGAAAGTGTTTTTGAACGTAAGGGCACGTGTGAGCTCCAGTTTCTAGGTGAAATGCCCACAGAGTGGTGCCAAAAGCGAGTTGTTTTTAGCTGTTAATGATGTAATACAGTGAAGAAGAATGTATTTTTTATTAACTCTACCTCCAAACCCCAACCCTAAACCTAACCATCAGTGGAGTATGTAATCTTAAAGAGTAAATGGAACCTACAAATCACACTTGTCACTGATTATTTCTGGTTTCAGCTGAGAACCCGAGTCTCCCAAGCTGATCACATAATAAGCTATTGGTCGCACGAAAGGAGAAGGTAAACACACTTGAACTGATGCAAAAAAGGCTGATTGGAGATGGCACTTGTCAGTAAAGGCCAAAGTATACTTCAGTCAGACTTTTTAGTTTCTACTTTTTTACTGCAGTACATATAGTGGTATTTGTAGTTAAACCATAATCACTAACTTTTTCATGGTTTTACTACAATAACCATATTTTAACCATAATATTTGTAGGAAAACCATAGTAATAATATAGGAAAGCCAAAACAATGTTCATATAATTATTCCGCCAAAAACATGGTTGCTACAGTTTATAACACCGTACTTTACCTAATTTGTGGTACATGTACCATGACCTAAACCATTATAAACCATTGTTTCACTAGTAAAACTGGAATAACCATGACTGTAACCATGTACTGTATTTTTTTATAAACCATGGTGCATGCTACATGCACCACAGATTAAGCACATTGTTACTAATAAAACTGAACTGTGTTTTTTTTTTTTTATTATTATTATTTTAACATAGTTTGGTTTTCTTGTATTATTACTATGGTTTTACTACAAATATTATGATTCAATGTCCACAGTGGTGCAAGATGATAGGTTCTTTGAATTTGTTGTCTGTTAGCCTGTTGGCTCACTCACATGTGACATGTTAAGCCAGTTGGCTTGCATGGTGTAAGCTATTGGTCTTCTGATATGTAATCGGGTAGCCAGTCAAATTGCATGTTGTGATTTCTGTTCCAAGGTAAGATGGCTAGGTAAAGAAGAATTTGTCTAAGAGTCAAACTGTTCCTGTCTTCCTGATGTTAAAGTCGGTTCATTCACCAAAATGTTGGATGAAAAATAAATTGCAGATGTTTGCATGTCCATTCCCTTGAAAAGTACATATCTGCATTTGTTTAATCATGCAAAAACAAGGTTACGTAAATTTGTTTACACATTTGGCACAGAAGCTTAATGGATATGAATTTTATGGTGTGTTGGGACGTTAACATGCATTCGGAACAAGTGTTGCTGCTCTTTCACATAGTCTCACTGAGCGTGCAGCAGCACATCCCTTCAATTTTATCCATGGTCTTTGGCCACAGGGGCCTAAGGGATTGTGTGTGTGCATGAGCGTGTGCATGCAATGATGCTGATGGTGGTGATTAAAGGCATCCATTCCTTTGGGAGATGCAGAGAGGAGGAGGGAGGGGTAGCACTTAGCCCCTCACTGGCACAGATGGCCCATGGCAGGCTGGATCATGTCACATGGCGCCAGACAAAACAGGGGCAAGGTGTCCCCTCCCTGCTCTTCTCCACTTGCTGTGACCTGTCACCAGCCATCGATGTCAGGTGTTGCTGCAGGAAATGGACTGTTCATTAGGTTTGCCTAAATTGCCTCCACCTTCCTGGACCGATTGGAACAACATTCAATTTGCGTCACTTATTAAGCTTTTTATTCCCGCTGACACTCTGCAGAAGGTTACACTGTGCTCTTGCTCAGAATAATGGGAATTACTCATCTTTATAAGAAAGATTTGTAGTGCTCTCAGAAAGAAATGCCACCCTCTAACCAAAGCAAGGGGAAGGCATGAATGGATGCAAAGGTGATGGTGTGCACAGGAGAGCATTTGAATATGTGGTCTCAACTTGTTAACATTTATTTATTCTGAGAGACCTAAGTATAACTGTCTGCTGTCTAGGGAGGCATTTAGCAAAGCTGCCAGTGTCCACTTTGTTATTATACTGGTGTGAAATTGTTTGCAGTAGATACATTTAGCAGGCTGACTGCCTTGGGGCCATCTACTGTATGCAGCTACAATCCTCTCACACTGTATCCATGTGTCTTAAATATGTCCTCTGGCAAACCTCTGTTTTCTAGTTAGTATGCAGTTACAGTTTGATTGGGTAATGTACATAGGGCTGATGTTTTATATAATAACATATTAGGCTCTATGGCAAAAGTTGCTGGTGGTGTGCTTTTATGCAATTTACAGTCATTGTAGGATATAATTTTAAGATCTTCAGGTGTGCATAAAGACATTGTTTATGTACACACAGTGCACACAAAAATTTTCATTTCACTTTATGTTCCCAGCATTATGAAATATTCACTTGTGTAGAATTTTGTAATTTTGAGATTTTCCCCTTGTTGAATGTTGCCCTGAAAACTCTTATTATGGAGGAATTCCTATTAAATGTTACTATTATATTGCTTATCAGGAAATTAAGAGAAGCAATGGGTCGCAAGGAAAAAAAAAAAGAAAATCAGATATCATAATACGGATGGCAACCTTGAAACGTGACTAACAGGGTAATGGAAACTGTGCCGAAGTGAGACTGGCCATCCAATTTATGGATATCAGTGTGACCATTATATCTTAAATGGCCTTGGCTTGTGGGAATAATTGCATTTCTATGGCTGGGTAAGGGCACATCTGCATGAGGTAATAAACATACAGGTGCATCTCAATAAATTAGAATGTTGTGGAAAAGTTCATTTATTTCAGTAATTCAACTCAAATTGTGAAACTTGTGTATTAAATAAATTCAATGCACACAGACTGAAGTAGTTTAAGTCTTTGGTTCTTTTAATTGTGATGATTTTGGCTCACATTTAACAAAAACCCACCAATTCACTATCTCAAAAAATTAGAATATGGTGACATGCCAATCAGCTAATCAACTCAAAACACCTGCAAAGGTTTCCTGAGCCTTCAAAATGGTCTCTCAGTTTGGTTCACTAGGCTACACAATCATGGGGAAGACTGCTGATCTGACAGTTGTCCAGAAGACAATCACTGACACCCTTCACAAGGAGGGTAAGCCACAAACATTCATTGCCAAAGAAGCTGGCTGTTCACAGAGTGCTGTATCCAAGCATGTTAACAGAAAGTTGAGTGGAAGGAAAAAGTGTGGAAGAAAAAGATGCACAACCAACTGAGAGAACCGCAGCCTTATGAGGATTGTCAAGAAAAATCGATTCAAGAATTTGGGTGAACTTCACAAGGAATGGACTGAGGCTGGGGTCAAGGCATCAAGAGCCACCACACACAGACATGTCAAGGAATTTGGCTACAGTTGTCGTATTCCTCTTGTTAAGCCACTCCTGAACCACAGGCAACGTCAGAGGCGTCTTACCTGGGCTAAGGAGAAAAAGAACTGGACTGTTGCCCAGTGTTCCAAAGTCCTCTTTTCAAATGAGAGCAAGTTTTGTATTTCATTTGGAAACCAAGGTCCTAGAGTCTGGAGGAAGGGTGGAGAAGCTCATAGCCCAAGTTGTTTGAAGTCCAGTGTTAAGTTTCCACAGTCTGTGATGAGTTGGGGTGCAATGCCATCTGCTGGTGTTGGTCCATTGTGTTTTTTGAAAACCAAAGTTACTGCACCCGTTTACCAAGAAATTTTGGAGCACTTCATGCTTCCTTCTGCTGACCAGCTTTTTAAAGATGCTGATTTCATTTTCCAGCAGGATTTGGCACCTGCCCACACTGCCAAAAGCACCAAAAGTTGGTTAAATGACCATGGTGTTGGTGTGCTTGACTGGCCAGCAAACTCACCAGACCTGAACCCCATAGAGAATCTATGGGGTATTGTCAAGAGGAAAATGAGAAACAAGAGACCAAAAAATGCAGATGAGCTGAAGGCCACTGTCAAAGAAACCTGGGCTTCCATACCACCTCAGCAGTGCCACAAACTGATCACCTCCATGCCACGCCGAATTGAGGCAGTAATTAAAGCAAAAGGAGCCCCTACCAAGTATTGAGTACATATACAGTAAATGAACATACTTTCCAGAAGGCCAACAATTCACTAAAAATGTTTATGATGTATTCTAATTTTTTGAGATAGTGAATTGGTGGGTTTTTGTTAAATGTGAGCCAAAATCATCACAATTAAAAGAACCAAAGATTTAAACTACTTCAGTCTGTGTGCATTGAATTTATTTAATACACAAGTTTCACAATTTGAGTTGAATTACTGAAATAAATGAACTTTTCCACGACATTCTAATTTATTGAGATGCACCTGTACATGTTTTCCTCTTTGACTTTAAAATGGGAGGAGATGTGAACATTCTGCTTAAGTAAGACTTGGACTAAAAGCACAGCTCAGAAACGTCTTGCACGTGGCAGAATACCATGTAAGAATACTGCAAACATTATACACAGTGCATATTAATAATTTTTCCGTTATGCCATATTTCATACTTTTAATTTTACCTGTAAGATACTAATTGCTGAAATGTTTTGGGTAGGTATTTGCCAAGAGGAGAGGCAAATAAAATAAATGGGTAGTTGACATGTATGATATGGTATTCTCCATCTAAAACTATTTTAAACAGCATTTTGCTAATTCATATATAAATATATTATGTACATAGCTTTTATGACCTCACATTGAAGGACTACATGACATATTTTTAGGTTTACAAATTAATTTGTCACACTGTAGGACAATTTAAAATGCAAACAAGGCGACACTTTCTTCCTGACCCATTTAGAACCATTTTAAAAATGGGTCAAAATAACAACCAACACAACAAAAGTTAAATCATGGGGGGAATAAAACAACAAAAACAACATCTGTATGTTCTGTTCTCTGATAGAAGTTTATGAAACATGCTCTCCATGGAGGCCTTCACTGCCTTGATGAAAAAGCCTTGATCAGCTACTGAATTGTGTTGACCCCTGTTTATGAGTCACTTCCTTTTAATCGAATGTACTGGGGTTCCTTATAAATAATTCAGCAGCATACCTTCTGAGATTACATGAATGCTTTAGAGCAGACAGCAGTCAGTCTGTTTCACTCTTCTATGTTAGGCCAGTCTTCGAGGAAAAATCAGCCTGTTCAATAGGACCTGGTCTGTTTCTGGAAATGGCACTTTAATACATTTTAATGACGAACTGTCCAAATATTTTGAAATCTGAAGCAGCATTTTTGCAACATTCTAAAACAGGTTAACAAAACCTCTCAGAGGCCCGCTTTGCTCTTTCCATTCTTAACGAATATCTAAGATGATCAGTTGCACTGACAGTGCAGTCTTCTGCCCCAGCCAGTCTGATGGTGTGATTAGTATTAATTGGACTGAGTTGAAAATGAGAGATGACCCGGGCTAAGCTGCCCGTGAGAGCAAAATAATGAGAAGAGATAGCTGAGTATTCCTAACCAAGCTTGCTTGATGAGACAGGGATGAAAGTTTACAAGGCGAGGCAGGCTATTTACTTATTTTTTTAGTTTTTATTTTTTTAGTTTCTAGTGGCAGGGCTCTTTTACACTTTATTGAACTGTTCTCAGTTTCGGTAGACCATACTTCTGGAGCAGAACAGAAACGTTTTTAAGAGTTTGTACCGCTATTAATAGGTGGTGCAAATCGCCAGAAATGCATGAAAGCAGTCAAAGACATCTGTCTTGTGCATGTTCCCTTAGACCAACAAATAAAAATAGCACAAAAATGCATCCAGGACCCGTTTATATTTAAAACAGTAAGACATTAGAATGGGGGTCTCCTTTTAAGAGTTGTAACTTGACATTGTGTCTTTTAAAATTGGCATGAGCATGAAAACGGTCAAAGCAGTCTATTGCATCTTTATGCAGAAAAACATTTATAAATAGATGGTCACAAAAGGTGTCCTGTGTAAGTCCCCTTTGGTGTGTAGGAATATTAGGCCCATCAGTCTTGTTCACTCCTCTTCACCTTTCTGATGCAATGATGTTAAAGAAGGTGTTGATGTCTTGCTGTAGAGATAGTCATGTGCTGATGTATTAATCTGTGTGACGTCAGATAAGTAGGGGAAACCGAAACAAGCAGTTTTTGCAGCATGGTTTAAATAAAGCCTCTTTTTGTATTGAGGAGGACATTTTGAGTTCTGAAACTTACAATATGTTTTTATAGTACAGTGAACTCTTACATGTCAAAAGATCAAGGAAAATTGTATTCCTCATGTCATGACCCCTTTAAGATATATTAATCTCTTGCATGCATCCCATATGGAACGTTTTTCCTCATAGTCTTTTCTATTTTTCTGAACCGTGTTGCTGTTCAGTTGACAGCATTTGTGGCATAATGTTGACTACCACAAAAATAAATTTTGACTCATCCCTCCTTTTCTTTAAAAAAAGCAAAAATCTTGATTCCAGTGAGGCACTTACAATGGAAGTGAAGGGGGCCAATTTTTGGACATTAAAATACTCACTGTTTCAAAAGTTTAGCCACAAGACATAAAGGATATGCATGTAAACATGATTTTAGTGTGATAAAATCACTTACTAATCTTTTCCGTGGAAAGTTATAGCCAATTTTACAACTTCGTTACCATGACGATGTAACATCAACAAACCCTAAAACCCTAAAACGACTGTAAAAATGACAATTGAAACAACTTTACAGCTCAAATAATACACTAGTTTTAACAGAAGAATTAATGCAAGTGCTTTTAAAAAATTGTAAGCTTCACATTTCTATGTTTAAACCCTCCAACAATTGGCCCCATTCACTTTCATTGTCCCCATTCACTTCCATTATAAGTGCCACACTGTAACCTCGATTTTTGCTTTTTTTTTTTTTTTTTAAAGAAAAGTAGGGACGAGTCAAAATTCATTTTTGTAGTAATCAACGTTATGCCACAAATGCTGTCGATTGAGCTTAACTTGTATTGAAACTGGAACATTCCTTTAAGTAAAATATGTTCTCACAAGCTACGGCAAATTGGTTTGATTTTGTACATTTTTTCTTGTTTTTACAGGGAAATGTCCAAGTGAGTTTGCATGTGCAAAAGTGTTCAGATGTAATACTCACAAATACAGAGTGAATCAGTGAGTTGTGAGTTGAAAAAAACAGGAGTCATAAAAGATTGTATTCAAAAACTGTGTCATCCAACCCCATGTGCCAACAACAAACAATTCTTTTTTAGCTTGTTTGCAGTAGCAAACTACTAAGGCTTTTTTAGCATTGCTTATCTCTCACATTATCAAAACACACACATAAATCAGGATTAGATTAAAAACTGATTCTCAGTTTTTCAAACCAGAGTGAATTCTCTTAATAACCTCCAACATAATATTTAATTTTATCACTTTTGTAAATACCACAAAATAAAAAAATAAAAAAATAAATCTGTCAGATGAAGAAGTAGCTGAACTGGTCAGAGAAACTGCTCTCTGTAATAAGTTTGCAAGGTATGAAAACATTGTTCTGCTGAGCAACAAATAAAATGTTAATGGCCGTCTGCTTGATAAATCTATTTGAGCTGTTTCACTGTCAGTGTTTGCTTGTTCACAGATATGCCCTTGAGGCTTGTGCTTTGTCTTCAGACCTATCCATACCACTCTCAGCAAAAACGTGCTCATTTTTGACAGCAGAGCATACTGTGCCTAGCAGATACGATGCATAACATACTCAGCCACATTCGTCTGAAAATTAACTATCTGCTTCTTTATAAAAAAGTGCCTCAAAGGCAATCAGAGCTATGGCACCATATGTACCCACAACATGGAGACATCACATCCTAATCCTGTCAGCTTTGATTCACTTTGATTTTAGAGCTCCTTTAGTTGATTCATTTGTATATGTGCTTACAGAAATGCGCCAGAGAGGACAATGTGTCTGGGTGCATATGCATTGATGGGCTGTGTTGTGACAGTGAATTTTTTTTCTTTCTCTATGAGGCAGATGTCTGTGATCTCTCCTGCCCTCAGATCATCTGCCCTCTTCAACGAGGACGAGAGGTAAAGTCCAACAGCCCTTTTGACCCTATTACGCACATGCTCGCACGCATACATGCACATCCACACAGCTCATTTGCTGTGCTGCTATTTACTAGCAGCCAGGAGTCAGCCCTTGCCCTTGGATGCCTGAGCCAAGCCTGACATCAGAGAGAGAGAGAGAGAGAGAGAGAGAGAGAGAGAGAGAGAGAGAGAGAGAGAGAGAGAGATAGAGAGTGAAAGAAAGAAAGAGTGTTTGAGATGTGTGCACAAGTTTGACCATCCAGACTGCTGTCCATAGCTGTGTATAATCTTATATGAATAAATAAACTAGCAAGCTTTACTTTGACTAAAGCCTTCAGTAATTTTTGAATGAACTTGAATATGAACAGAGCTTTTATAATTGTTATTAGAGCTGGGAATCGAGGGATAGTTCACCCAAAATTATAATTTTCTCACCATTTACACACACTCATGCCGTTTCAACTCATATGACTTTCTTTCTTATGAGGAGCACAAACAAATATATTCTGAAGAACGTCCGCATGCACGCTTACATTTTCTCGTGAGAAATGACATTGTGGGTGATATAAGTTAAAGTTCTTGTGAGAAGATGCAAACGTGCGTGCGTCAAGCGCGAGGATGTGTGAAAGAGTTCTCTCATAAACGTGAATAGGAGAGCTGGGCGGAAGTGAACATTTTTGGTAAATAATGACAGAATTTTATCGCTATCATATCGCTTCAGAAGACATGGATTAAACCACTCAAACCTTTATGTCCTGTTTGGAGCTTGAAAGTTTTTATTCCCTTTGACTTACATTGTAAGGACAAAAACACATCAAACATCCTTCAAAATATCTTTGTTTGTGTTCTGCAAAAAAAAGAAAGGGTCAGTAAATGATGAGAGAATTATCATGTTTGGGTGAACTATCCTTTTTTTTTTTTTTTAAACACCCTTTTTCTTATTAATTTCTAACTAAGAAAAACATTAATTTATTTATTTGTTTTTAATATTGTCTTCCCAAAAATATTTCTGTTATCTTTTTTCTTAAACTGTCAACATTTACAGTATAGCTAGATACCTTCATACGAACTTATAATTTATCCAAAGAACTTTTTTAAATTTTTCTATCGTGAATCCAGACCCTGGCTCCGATTCCACTTGACAACTCTAGTTCTGTAACAATTCCATTAATGATTTAATACTTTTGAGGAAACCTCCTCAATATTTTGTCTTAAAACTAAATTTATATACTAAACAAAAAACAATACTATTTTTGGTAACATATTTTAATGTTTTTATTTTTATTTTTTATTATTATTTTTTTATATCAAAGTACCATTTTACTACAGTTTTACAGCATCTCTTCCAAATTTGTATCTATTAAGTCCAGCAGGAATATTACAGGTTCAGTACAAGCTAAACTCAGTCGACAGCATTTGTGGCTTAATGTTGATTACCACAAAAATTTATTTT
Organism: Myxocyprinus asiaticus; assembly: GCF_019703515.2. Classification (NCBI taxonomy): domain Eukaryota; kingdom Metazoa; phylum Chordata; class Actinopteri; order Cypriniformes; family Catostomidae; genus Myxocyprinus; species Myxocyprinus asiaticus. Next base: position 9,843,271 of record NC_059380.1, read on the forward strand.
GACTCGTCCCTACTTTTCTTTAAAAAGAGCAAAAATTTACAGTGAGGCACTTAGCCTACAATGGAAGTGAATGGGGCCAATTTTTGAACATTAAAATACTCACTTTTTCTACAGTATAGCCGCAAGATATAAACAATATGCGTGTAAAAATTATTTTTGTGTGATAAAATAACTTACTAACCTTTTCCGTGTAAAGTTATACCCATTTTTACAACTTCGTTACCATGACGATGTAATCAACAAACCTTAAAACGACTGTAAAAAGGACAATTTAAACAACTTTACAGCTCAAATAATACACAAGTTTTAACAGAAGAATTAATGTAAGTGCTTTTATAAAATTATAAGTTTCACATTTCTGCCTTTAAACCCTCCCAAAATTGGCCCCATTCACTTTCATTGTCCATCGTTAACTTCCATTGTACAGTAAGTGCCTCAGTGTAACCTTGATTTTAGCTTTTTTTTTAAAGAAAAAGGGGGACGAGTTGAAATACATTTTTGTGGTAATCAACATTATGCTACAAATGCTGTCGATTGAGCTTAAGATGTACTGAACCTGGAACAGTACTTTAAATACACGTAACATACTTTCAGTTCTTGATTCAGTTTGAGTTGAGGCAAGTAATGACCTGCACTTCAGTGCCTGAGTCAAGAACTTCTTTGATTTTGTGAATGAATTACTTGTTAGACTGATTCAAACCGAAAGCTGATGACTGATTTGTGGGTCTTTTGATCGATTTATTGTAAAAACTTGCTCACACAAGTCATTAGCTCTTTTTGTGTGCAACCAGCGAGGACAATGCAATACAAACTTTAATTTTCTACTTTTATTAATCAAAACTCTGTAGCTGTAGCGCTGTAGATTCAGCGGCGCAGTAAACACTGTAAGAGTACTTTTGTGGTCTGTCCATATTTGCGAAATGCAGACGTTCAAGAGCTGGTATCAGAACTGAACATCATGATGAGTATCCAGTTTCATTATTTTGTTAAAAGATTTAATGATTTTTTCGATTCCAAACCCTATATGTCATCATATCATTCTTCAACTGGACCACATGCCAACATTATATTTCCTTATTAGAAGTCTCTCCCCCAAATCTCTCTAATGTACATTAAATCTGCTGGATATAGTGCTGTTGTTGCTATACATTTTTATTAAGGCCAGTTTAATGGGGATTATCTAGAATTGTTCAGGGGCCAATCCAAGATAATAAAAAAGGGATTACAGCAGCTAGATAACAAGGACATTGCTGGAATAATTATAAGTTAAACAAGACATCAGAGTCACATACGTTTATGTGGTTTGAGGCTACACATTTAGTTTTCAACCATACAGAACAAGAGAGCTGTTCGCAAGTGATAAATAACACAAGATGACATTTCCTCCGTTGCAGATCAATAAACACAGTCGAGCCCACTGTTATAGTCAAATGAGCATGTCTTTGCAACAACAGATATATCTGCTAAGCAGCACCTAGCCTGTCTCATCTTCTTAATCATGGAAACATCTGGCATCATTGAAGACTCATCTGTGGGAGAATGGAGGGGTGTGTTGCATAAATTGTCTCCCTTCACTCACCCTTTCATTCTCTCCCTTTCTTTCACTGTCTCGCCTCTCCATCTCTTTTTTCGCACTTGGAGGCGACACAACCTCTGTCTCGTAGCGATGCTAACATGACGAGAATTTAACAGATGTTCATGTGACAAACCAGCTTCCACACAAACACACACACACACACACACACACACACACACACACACACACACACACACACACACACACACACCAACACTTACCTGCAGGATGAAGATATTGCTATAAACCCTACAAAAATCTTAATCATCTTACTTTTGCTGAAAGACTATACAAGCCAGCAAAAAATTGTGACATTAGGTATGCCCCATTTCTCATACTTCTGCGCTCTTCTACACCATTCAGAATATGGGCGTTTCCTCAAATTCGGGCCATTTCATGTCTAAGCGGTTGATTTTTATCAAACGGATCAGATTTAAATGTTTTTCTTTCTGTTAACCCTTTCAGGTACTGTGGTTACTGTGCAAAACCACCTCTTCATTTATAGTTTTGCATTAGAGTTTAAAGTAGGAATCTTTCTATTTTGTGAAAATGTTTGATGTTGTTTAGTGTAAGAAAAAGAAAGTAGCACACAAAGTGATATAATAGCTGTTGTTTCTCTGCAAAAGTTGGGTCCTCATGGTTGATGCTGGTGTTCCTCAAATTCTGCCTACCACTTCAGTCTGGGAAAATTAATGAAAAAACAAACAAAAAAAAAAAAAAAAAAAACAAACATATATATATATATATATATATATATATATATATATATATATATATATATTTACAATTATACAATACATCAATATTATTAGGTCAAATGTGGTGATTTTGCACAGTAACCACTATCCATTTATGCCAAATAGATTGTCACATGGACAAAACATGGTGGTTACAACTGCGAATGGAGTAGACGTGTTCGCCTCCAGTTCCTGCCAAAGATCGTTTCTTATATTTACAAAAACACGCTATCTGACGAGTTGGATCGACTTTATACCAGACAGTACAGTGCTTTAGTAACAGAGCAAAGAATGGCATCTAAATCAGCCAAACAAACGAAGAAAGACACCATTACCAAAGACGAGACGCCCGCGGCTCATAGCGAAGTCAACATGCCTGCTCTGGTTAGCCTGCTCGAGGAGCACAAAGTCGCCCTCTCTACCGAACTTAAAGCTGCCATGACATCAATCGAGGCAAAACTGGATCATGTCCAAACTATGGTATCGGATCACGGAATACGTCTGACATCACTGGAATCCAATGCTGATCTATTGAGCGAGCGAATTCACACATTGGAGGCTACATGTGCAGAGTTAGCCGAAAGCAACATAAAGCTTAAGGTGAAGACAGCTGACCTCGAAGGCCGCAGGCGCTGCAACAACATCAGGATTGTCGGCTTACCTGAATCTATCGAGGGTGCTCGTCCCACTGAGTTTTTTTCCAGAATGTTGCTTGAGATCTTAGGCAATAAGGTCCTGGCCTCTCCCCCTTTTTATTTATATAATAATATATATCAGTTCCATGCAACATACTTGTGAGAAGGTCTATTCTAAATTCTAATTTGTGAGTTATAAACGCATGACATGTATGCCATCTGGTTGGTCGTTTTAGGACCTGGCAACTGGCACTCTTTATGGTTGTCTGTGTATTTAAGTTTAAGGGTTTATTATTTTGTTCTAAGGGATTGAGGACTGAATAAGGTAAGGTAAAACTACAAGTGTTTTTTGCTGATTGTAATGCTTAAAAAGGTTTGGAAGAAGTTGGGGGGCGGGTTGGGAATGGTCACTGGGGTATGTTTTGCTGACTTTGTACTTTTTATGTATGATTTTTTTTTTTTTACTTCTTTTTTTGTGATATTATTATTATTCATTTCTGTATCTCTGGTTTGACGTTAAAGATGGACAATAGGTGCTGGTTGGTGCACTTTGGGAGAATGGGCCAAGAACTCTCTTGTTACACACACAGTTTTTTTAACTATTCTAATGGGTAAAGAACTTAGATTTGTGAGTTGGAACGTCAAGGGTTTGAACCATCCAGTGAAGAGAAACAAGGTTCTCTCTCACCTTAAACAGCTCAAGGCAGGGGTGGCTTTCCTGCAAGAAACACATTTAGAGTGTGCGGACCATTCACGCCTCCAACAAGAGTGGGCAGGGCAGTTTTTTCATTCATCCTTTCAGGCGAAGGCAAGAGGTGTGGCCACCTTGATTGATAGAAGTATACCTTTTGTATCTTCGAACATCATTTCAGATAAGAATGGACGGTATAATTGTATTAGGCAAGCTATGTAACACCAGTGTTGCTTTGACCAATTTTTATGCTCCAAATATAGATGATGTTAGCTTTTTTAAACTCATTTAATTTCATTGTCTTATCTTCCAGATCTGAACTCTTACTCTCTTATACATGGGGGGACTTCAACTGCTGCCTGGACCCATTGATGGATCGTTCTTCTTCTAAACCTTGTACTGCTAGCAAATCATCTGCCTATCTAAAAAAAATTTTCTCTGAATATGGTATAATAGATGTGTGGTGTTTTTTTTTAATCCTACAAACAGAGAATATTCATGCTTCTCAGGTGTACATCACACTTACTCACGTATCGATTACTTCTTCCTTGACAACACTTTGATCTCTAGGGTTCAGTCTTGTGCATACCAAAGCATTGTTATATCTGATCATGCTCCTTTAACTCTTGACATGGCATTTCCAGATTTATCTTGCTTTAGGAGAAATCAACTCTTCCCTCTTAGGAGATGAGTACTTTTTTATTTTCTATCTGAACAAATTTCCCTTTTTTTAAGCATAAATAAATCAGAAATTGTTTCAAACTCGACAGTGTGGGAGGCTCTTAAGGCACACTTAAGAGGCCAAGTTATATCTTATACCGCCAATAAAAGACAACAATCTAAAGAAAAACTAATTTTCCTTGCAAATGAAATATCTCAATTGGATAAATGATTTGCTAGGTCCCCTACACCAGACCTGTACAAAGAGCGCCTTAAACTTAAAACAGATGATTTATGATAATATGATTTACTTTCGACCAGTGAAACAGAGTATCTCTTGAGAAGAGCTAGAAGTTATTTCTATGAATTTAGCGAAAAGGCATGGAAGTTATTGGCCAGTCAGCTATGTGGGATCAGAGCAAAACAAACTATCAGTGGGCTTTGTCTAGATAATGGGGAGATCACAACTAACCATGGCATGATTAAAGATATGTTTAGAGAGTTTTATTCTACATTGTATGCATCAGACCTCACTCAGGACTCACTCAGGACGCCATGGGAAAATTCTTTGGGAGCTTAAGTACACCTACATTATCTTTACAATTTAGAGCTCGTTTGGAAGAGCCAATATCTCAGGAGGAGGTTGTAGCTGCCATCTCTTTGTTACAGTCAGAGAAGTCACCAGGACCTGATGGTTTTCCATCAGAGTTCTATAAAAAAAGTTTCTGCACAGCTCGCTCCTCATCTGACCTCTGTCTTTTCTGAATCTCTTGAGAGAGAAGCTCTTCCCCCAATGTTGAACCAGGCTTGTATTTCCTTATTACTTAAAAAAAGATAAAGATCCACTAGACTGTGCCTCGTATAGGCCTATATCTTTGCTCAATTGTGACGTTAAAATTTTGACCAAGGTATTAGCTTTAAGGCTTGAAGATGTCCTCCCCACTGTTGTCTCCCCTGTTCAAACTGGATTTATCAAAAATTGTCATTCTTTTTTCAATATCAGTCATTTGTTTAATATTATTTACTCCCAACATCAGGCTATTCCAGAATGTGTTGTTTCTTTAGATGCCGAAAAGGCATTTGACAGGGTGGAGTGGGAGTATCTATTTTTAGCACTTGAGAAATTCGGATTTGGCCCAACTTTCATATCTTGGATTAAATTATTGTATAATGCTCCCTCTGCTGTAGTCTTGACCAATAATCAGTATTCAAAACCATTTAATTTACATTGAGGGACTAGACAGGGCTGCCCTCTGAGTCCTTTATTATTCGCTCTAGCCATTGAGCCACTGGCAATTGCTTTACGTGACTGCCATCAGATTACTGGGGTTCATCGTGGGGGTATCGAACATAAAGTGGCTCTGTATGCAAATGACCTGTTACTTTTCGTTTCTAATCCTCAGGGTACTCTGCCTACAGCTCTTTCCCTACTCGAATATTTTGGTCAGTTTTATGGATACAGGCTTAATTAGCACAAGAGTGAACTCTTTCCAATTAACAGCACTGCTTTGCAATTACAATGTTTAAATATACCATTAAGATCAGTGAAATATAAATTTATATATCTTGGGATTTGCGTCACACGCCACTACTAACACCTTTTCAAAAACAACCTAATCAAACTCTTTGAACAGACTAAAAAAGATCTTGCTAAGTGGTCCCCCCTAAAAATGTCACTAATTGGACATATTAAAATGACAGTGCTTCCTAAATTTCTTTACTTTTTTCAGTGCCTACCACTGTTTATTCCTCTGTCATTCTTTAAATCTCTGGATGCTACCATTTCTTCATATATTTGGAATGGTAAGCATCCCCGCCTACGCAAAGTATTTCTTCAGAGATCTAAAAGCAATGGTGGCATGGCCCTTCCTAACTTTAAATTTGACTACTGGGCAGCCAATATACGAAGCATGTTATATAGGTGGCATTATCACCGGCTTTCTGATGGTCCATCCTGGGTTGGTGCAGAGGCATGTGTTCATAAGCAAATCTCTCTTTCAGCGCTGCTTGGTGCTGCGTTGCCACGGATATCCTACACAAATATCCATTTCCCAGTTGTGAAACATTCATTGAGGATATGGGTTCAGTTTAGGAAAACTTTCGCCCTCTGAAACTTCTCTCTCCTAAGCCCCATTGGCTGTAATTACCTATTTCCGCCATCAGTGCAGGATGGAACGTTTCAGAGTTGGTATGACAAAGGGCTAAAATGCTTTAAAGACTTATTTATTGATGATACATTTGCTTCTTTTGGTCAATTATCGCAAGATTTGGCCTTCCCAAATCAGATTTCTTTAGAATCCTGCAAGTCAGACATTATGTTAGGCCACTTGTTCCAGAGTTCCCATTGTTACCCCTTAAGAATCCTTTAGACAACTTCCTTTCTCATAATGTATTGGCCAGAGGTTCAATTTCTGCCATTCATAATCTGATAGCAGACCTGGCTTCCTCTTCCTTGTCTAAGCTTAAGAGTGTCTGGGAGGAAGATCTTGGTTGCTCACTTTCAGAAGATACATGGAGTTCGGTTCTCAAGCACGCCCACTCCTCATCAATATGTGCTAGGCACTCACTTATTCAATTTAAAGTAGTACATAGAGCCCATATGTCAAAAGTTAAATTATCCCAAATCTACCCTTGAACTAATCCCCTATGTAACCGATGTGAAAGTGAAGATGGTACATTAATTAATATGTTCTGGACATGCCCTAAACTGGAGTGCTACTGGCGACTGGTATTTAAGACCCTCTTAGGGATCCTTCAGTGCAAGCTAGATCCGGACCCTGTGGTGGCGCTATTTGGGGTTGTCCCAGAGGTATCATGGCTATCGATATCAAAGCGTGGGGTCCTTGCTTTTACCTCCTTGTTATCACGTGGGGCAGTACTGCTAAAGTGGAAGGAGACAGCCCCGCCCACTTACACACAGTGATATAATGTCTTGCCTTCACCTTGAAAAGATTAGATATTCTTTACGTGGCTTGAAAAAAAAAGTTTTGGACTATTTTCATGGATTTAATAATGTCTACTCACTGATCGAGCTTTTCATTATCATTCTAATTAGACGTCAAACTAGTGATTTATATTTAATTTTATTTAAATTATTTTTTCATTTAAATTTATTATTATTATTATTGTTTATTTTACTTAATTGATTTTATATATGTAGATGTGTATGTACAGGTATATGGATGTGTGTGTATATGTTTTTTATGTATGTATATGTGTTTATATATGTATGTAGGCGTATGTATGTATATACATATGTATGTGGGTATTTGAGTATGGATCTGCACATGTCTATGTATATATGCTGAGATATAAGGTCAGCACTAATGGGGTTTCTTTGGAATTGTTGTTGGTGATGGGTGGGAAAATGCTGATTGAAATTTTGTAGCAAAATAAATAAAAAACTTTGAATAAAAAATTCAAATACAGAAAACACAACATCACATGGAAAAATGGTTCTGCTTTCTATTTTTAGAGAGAAAAAGAGAGAGAGTGCAGTGAGGAAGATGATGAGGAAAAGCTGAATAGTGATGGAATGCAGGGAGATGGAGGCTGAGAGTGATACTGAGAGTAGTGATGGAGATCAAGGAAGTGATACTGTGAATAGGGATGGAGACCTGAATAATACTGAAGATCAGGAGAGTGAACATAGAGCTGGATTTGAAGGGTTGACCATGCAGTGACCATTCTTATCCCTGAATGGCAATCATCATACGCATGGGTGTTAAAAAATCACAGTTGTATCGAGACTACTGTTCCTCCCATGCAGAGATGCGAGACACATACATATCTTCTCTTGTGTCATCTCTAGCCCTTTATTGCGCGGTGGTTACTTGCTGAAACCACCTAAAAAATTACTTTTGACCCAAGCCATAAAAAATCTGATCCCACATTGGTTTTGTTTTGATGTTCATTATATATATATATATATATATATATATATATATGTTTAAAAGAATTTCTGTGTCTGAACCTGATAGAGAGTCTCATTAAAACTGAATTGGAAACTGTTTACCAGGTCTTTATCAATTATTTTGGTACTAGTCAAATGCCTTTTATGTACAGATTATTTTGTTCTGGTTTTGTCCCAGATGCAGAGTTTCAATATTAAATTATGAAAATCCATTATAGAAATACTTATCATTGCATGTTTATCTTATTATTGCATGTGATAATCTAAACAAATAGTGAAATAAACATACACTATTTCAATATTTATTTTGAGAATTGATATAAAAAAATAAGACTGTCCAACAGTTCTGGCGTCATTATCACCACTCCATACAATTTTGCCACTAACATCTTTTTCCAAAGTATAGCCTACTTGTTGACCAATTCAACAAAGTGTCAGTTAAGAGCATGCTTGTAATTAAATATGGGTTAAGTGATATTTGAGAAAACAAATAAAAAATAAAGATAAATATCACTTTTAAGAAGAGTATTTATATGGGACATCATCAAATGGTAATTTTGCCAAATTACCCAAAAATTATGAAAATAAAATTTAAATGTTTGGATTTAAGATATGTAAAATGTTAGCAATGAAATTAGCCTTACCAATAAAAAAATAAAAAGCAAATAAAAAACAATATGTAATTTCCATCTCTGTCATTTCCACCACGGAATTCTATTCAACACAAAACAGAATTTGAGATCTTGTGGAAATGACGTTGTGGTGGGAAATTTCACGACTTTCAGAAAAAATGACAAAAATGACATTAACCTCTTGTGATAAATGTGCATTCAGTGTTGGGCATTGTTAAGAGAAATAAATAAATAAATAAATATTGAGTGTAAAATTAATTTTTACGAGACTAAAAGTGCTCAAAGTGACCGAAGTAAAAACAAAAACAAAAAACACCCATATGTAGTGCGAGTAGTGCGTTCGCACTGAAGAAAAATCAACCTAGTGTACTACGAGTACCCGGATAATATACTTCTTTGGCAGGTGTAGCAACTACCGAAACTTCTGTGCAGGAGACAGCACCTTACGAATGTGAGTTGAATGCTTTACCATCACCCCACATGAAAATATTTTTTGTGTCATTTGAGACAACTGGACTCAGGTTGGCTAACATGCTAAAGCTAGCAGAAACACATAAATTTGAAATGCCGTTTGAAACGTTATTTTCTTTCAACTGAAAAATGGCGAATGCTTCCATGGAACATTAAAGTTCCATTTGAAGCCATACTGTACTTCAAAGATTCATACATTAGTTGGCCGAATAAATTGTAGTATAGTTTAAGTATGCCGTGTATAGTACATCATGCGATACACAACTATAGCGTGGAAAGTAGCTGGAGCATCTTTGCATTTGAAAAATAACCCATAGTAATTGTTTGCAGCTGTACAGTCAGCCCCCGGTGTTTGTATTTTTAGAAGGCAGAGCCATGACAGTGTTTTGCCCTTCCCCACTGAAGCTTCTTGTCTCAGAGCTCAATGTGAAGTGGCTGTTGACACTGGACCGTGGGCCTGGGCACGCACTGCTGTCACCTCTGAAATGCATTGGAATAGGCTCTTTTAAAGCAATTATAAATGGACGTCAGTGGTCAAGAATGTTATTCTATTCTAAAGGTAGGGAAACTTGTCAAGTAGCTGTGTCAGTGATTACAGTTTACAAGCTAACTGAACACAAATGTTTAGACCTATAACTGGAGACTTATTTTCTTCAGCTGGGCATCTAAATCTAATGCCAAAAGAGTAGTTGATAGCCATAGTTTGTGTATAAATGTATTTTATTTTATTTTATTTTTTTACTTTTCCAGCTTTTCCATTTCTAGCGAGAAAGTAGTATTGTAGTTATTAAAGAAATGCTTAGTTATCAAAACTATCTTAATTTTGTTCTAGACGAATAGAGCTTTGTGGTTCGGTTGGCTTGAATGAATGCTTGTATCTAGGTACCTTTGTATGCAGACGCTGTCTGTTAAGTCATTGACTGATAGGACAGCTACCTTAGGATTCAGACGCAGCCAGAGACATTGACAATAACTCCACTATGAGCTGAGCTCAAATAAATTGCCTCTCATTTAGACTGCCTTTGGATCTAAATGAGATGAGAGGCATGATAAGGGTTTAGAGCTTAGCACAATAGCTGCGTGCATTATGGCATCAAGACATCTGAGGTTTCGAAGTGGATTTGATTTCAATGAATTTTGGAACTGGCAAAAGATCTTAACAAAATCGGAAAACATATGGTTATGAAAATACAGCACATACAAATATAGCTGAAATCCTAAAATAAAAATAAAATATCTGACCAAACAATGAATTTAAATGTGAAGTTAGGGCTTAATTTTATTTTAATCAAAATAAAATTGAAATCGTGATATAACCCAGTGCAATTATTTTTATGTTTGGCCACTGTAGTTACTATACAAATCTAAAATAAGCCCTTATCAGAAATGAAAGGAAGGTGAGAGCATTTTACTGCATTAAAAGGCTGTTGTCAACTCAACTACAATAAACAGAAACTTCAGTTCCTTCAGTTTTCCACCAAAATTAAGGCTTGATTGTTTAACCAGACAGCATAGCAATGACACAAGCAAGTTAAGAAATTATTAAAGAAATAAATTACAATTGAAAAATAAATAAATAATAATAATAATAATAATAATAATAATAATAATAATTACTATTATTATTATTATTATTATACAATAATAATATACTTATAATTTAATATATATTTATAATAAAATATTCAAGTTTATTGGGTTTCAAAAAATAATGATGAAAATCATCACAAATTGGACAAACAATTTACACAGCAGACAGATGCAATGTGATATTTTAGTTTTATTTATTTATTTATTTATTTATTTATTTAAGAGGACTCAAGCGTGAACCCTTTCTAAAACAGTATTTCCAGTTGGCAGTAGATCATGGGCAAAACATGGTTTAATGTTGGTTAAAAGGAATCACAAGTTTTTTTGTTTGTTTGTTTGTTTGTTTTTTATGTTTATCATATTGGAGTTTACTGTAAATTGCAATCACAATAAAAAAAAGAAAAAAAAAGAAAAAAAAAGAAAAGAAAATGTCCAAATCATTCAGCCCTTGGTGAAGTGAGTCATTTCTGTGTCTCAATAGGATCACCATACGGAATTGCAAAAATAATGACAGGTAAACAGTCCTGAACACACTCCCCCTGTCTTTCATTGGTGGGCCAAAAAAGCAGTCTGCCCCAAACTCAAGTCACTGGTTGAGCCAAAGTTACTATATTGGGCACTTTTGGGGGAATTAATCTACAAATATACTTATAGTTGTCTATTCATGTTAAGCTTGGATAGGAGAGAGTATTTCAGCATTAAAAAATGACACACATCACTTTTAATAACCCAGATTTTGTAAACAGTCCTAGAAACAGGAGGAACCCAATGGGTGATAGTAGTTTTTAGAGGTGAAATAACCACGACATGTCCATAAATGTACTGTTATTAAGATAAATATTTAGTTGGCTAAAGTTTGCCTTGTAAAAAGGACATCTAGAGTACTTAACATCTAATATAAACGATGAGCAACTGTTACGATAATAATGTTTATAGTGATGCACTGTCAGAGACCTTTAGAACTCCCTCATGCAAGAAATAAGAGTATATTTGCATTCAGTAATCATGCCCATACACAAAACTGAGGGCTAATCAACACTGCGATAAACAAACTATGCAATTATCTTTCCAGTCTAGTTGTCAGGACAAGTCATGTGTTTAATTTCTTGGTACGACTTATTAAGAATTTATTCATTGATATCTGTTTGCATTTTTATGAGCTGTCAGGACACTTTCCAGCACAAATTGGAATGTTTGATTCAATGACATCAGCATCCCCCTGTCCAAAATTCAATATCTGGACTGAATGAGGGCTTTCATCAAAGGAAATGTTTACCTTTGGGGAAAGAAAATAAATGGGCCAGATTAATTGCTTTAAAGGGTTGGTTCACTCAAAAATTAAAATAATTTACTCGCCCTCATGTGGTTCCAAACTTGTATGGCTTTCTTCCTTGACACACAAAAAGAGATGTTAGGCAGTCCCTATTTACTTTAATTTATGGAAAGTTAGATAATAATGAAAATGCTGTATAAGAAAATGTGTGCGTTTGCTTAAATAAATTTTCTGAGTTCAATACAAGTTAAGCTCATTCTAGACCATTTAGGGCATGATGTTTAGCACCACAAAAATGTATTTCGACTTGTCCATCCTTTTCATTTAAAAAAATCTTGGTTACATAAGGCACTCACAATGGAAGTGAATGGGGAAAATTATAAGCTTCATATTTCTGCCTTTAAACCCTGCAAAACATTGGCCCCATTCACTTCCATTGTAAGTGCCTCACTGTATTCTTGATTTTTTTTATTTTATTGTTTTTGCTTTTTATAAGAAAGTGAGGGAAAGTCGAAGCCATTTTTTGTGGTAAGTAACATTATGCCACAAATGCTGTCAATTGAGCTTAATTTGTATTGAACCCAGAATATTCCTTTAATTCAGTAAATTTAGTCTCAGTAGTGATTTCAAACAGAACCAAATAGGAATACTTCCAAAATATATATAAGAGCGCTCCCGCATTTCTGTATTTACCACACACAATCTGTCCTAATTGTACACACACGCTCTCTCTCGAAGCTGCATAATGCATCGAACACCTGCCAACACTCTCACGTGTGTTGGTCCAATCTTCCATCACGACACCCACACACGCATGCTCCCTCCCCACACATGAAGAGGCAGAGAGGGATTATCACCGTGAGCTGAGACCCCTCCGAGGAGAGTGTGGAGGAGGACAATAACAATAGGCTCGCTGTGGCAACTGGGAGATAGAAGCAGAGAGCGTAAGCTAGCTTCTGTAAATTCAACTGCGACAGCGGAACAGCCGAGCAACGTGGAGGCAGGCTAGATGTGGGGTGGGGTGGGCAGACTCGGCACATTCAGCACACTCACACACACACATACACATACACACACACACACACACACACACACACACACACACACACACACACACGCACGCACGCACGCACACATGCACACACACACACACACACACACACACACGTTGGTGTGGCTATCCTTATGAGGACTCTCCATAGACATAATGACGAACTACAGATTCTATCCCCTAACCCTACCCTTAAACCTAACCCTCACAAAAAAACTTTCTGCATTTTTACATTTTCAAATAAACATAGTTTAGTATGTTTTTTAAGTGATTTGAATTATGGGGACACTAGAAATGTCCTCATAAACTACATTTATAACATAATACCCTTGTAATTACCAGTTTGTAACCTAAAAAAAAGTCCTCATAAACCACCCAAACCCACACACACACAAACAGATTGTTCACTTGCGCACTGTGTTATCCTTATTTTCACAAAGCTCAGGCTGTGGAATTTCAATGCGACATGAAGCATTATCTGTCTCCCTCTCTCTCTCTCCTCGGCCGAGCTAATGTGTGAGTCAGTGCTACTCTATTCCTATGTGCTCTGCATGCTGACCATAACTGGCACGCTGTGTGGAAAAGTCTCAACCTGTCACGGCACAACTTGAGGTCAAGTCTTAAACTGCAGACACTTCAGTGAAAAAGATTTTGTGATGCAAAACCAAACAGCATTTGGATTGATCCTTTAATGTGATAGAAACTATGTGATTAGATTTCTGACAGGTTGCTAGGTAACATTGTTATGTTGTTTCTTCTCTATTTGAATAATTTTCTGTCCTTTTTCAGCATAAATACTCGCAGGACTGCTTCTGCAATGTGCACGCTAATGCAATGCTCAAGTGTTTAAATCTAGAGAGGAAATGATAAACTTCCTTACCGTGACAAGATAGGTCATTTCAGCATACATCTCAGTCTCTTCTTCATCATGTTCTCTTTTTGTCTTAACACGCTTCTTGGTTTCCTTTCTAATGTTAGTCAATCAACCTGTATCCTCTGTCAGGCTGATATATTAGCACGCCTCCCAAGAATTTATGCAGATCCTTTGTAAGCAACTGCCTTAAAACTCAGCTCTATTTCTGACACTGTGTAGGTGATCTACAGAGGATGGATCTGTATGCATGCTCCTCTCTCTTTCTCTCTCTCTCTCTCTCTCTTTCTATCTCTCTCTCTCTCTGTCCCTCTCTCTCTCTCTCTCTCTCTCTCTCTCTCTCTCTCTCTCTCTCTCTCTCTCTCTCTCTCTCTCTCTCTCTCTCTCTCTCTCTCTCTCTCTCTGTGTGGCTGTTTCTGTCAGTGGCTTGTGTACTTGAGCAAGAGAGACGAAGTGGAGGCAGATTCAGATTTCTCTCTCTCTTTCTCTCAGACTCTCTCTACCCTTACTGTGTAACCCCACCTCCGCTTTTTATAATTCTCCCTTTCTTGCCCCCAACCCCTTTGCAGTCTGCTCTATTTTTCCTCTTCTTCATCTTTCTCACAGTCAGAAAGGCATGTGAAACCTGTTATTTCCTCGTCACTTGCCCCTTTGCCATGTACGTAACGGGGCTGCAATAGTTACTTGCTTCCACAGAATTGCAGCTAAGATGGTCTCCCATCTTCCAGCAGCTAATAGCAGCTTTTGCATACGAAATGCATGACACAGATTTAGATTCTGTTTAGATAATGGTATGCTTTCACAAGCCTTGTAGACATGTCCCATATAGGGTAGGAATCGTGATGAATTGAATGATTCCAGTTCTGATTCCGATTCTTCTTAATGGTTCGATTGCTTAATGGTTCCATTATTCTTACTTTTGAGGAAGAATTATTTGTAAAAAAGAAAAGCAATTTTATTTTTTTATTTTAGTGATATTTCAAAGAGTTTTTAGAGGCATAAATGCAATTCAAGTATTGGTTCTACTGTAACCATATTGTAAATAAAATTTCTAAACTAACAAAAATGTGGTAACATTTCATTCAATTATTTTTTTTCTCATGAGTCTTAAACATTTCATAACTCAGTAAAAGTTCTTTGTTCAAAGAATCATTCATTCGGAAATATACCGGTCGCGCTGTGTTTTGAGCTGTGGATTTAAAATAACCAGCTTATAAGAGTCATTCGTTCGGGAATTGGAACACACTGATCACGCTGTATGTTTTGCACTGTAGATTCAAAAGAACCGACTTATAATATTCATTAGTTCGGGAACCGCACAACACTTATCATGCTCTAGATTCTAAAGAACAGGCTCATGAGAGTCATTCCATCTGGAATCGCACTACACTCATCAGGCTGTGTGTTTTGAGCTGCAGATTTAAAAGAACCGGATCATAAGATTAATTTGTTTAGGAATCGCACTACACTGGTTGCGCTCTCTCTCTCTCTCTCTCTCTCTCTCTCTCTCTCTCTCTCTCTCTCTCTCTCTCTCTCTCTCTCTCTCTCTCTCTCTCTCTCTATATATATATATATATATATATATATATATATATAAAACACCTCAGTAGTCATTTGTTTGTGAATCATACTACGCTGGTCGCACTGTAGAGTTAAAAGCACGACTCTTAAGTGTCATTCATTCAGAAATCAGACTACACAGGTTGCACTGTATGTTTTGCCCTGTAGTAAAAAAATAAATAAAATGACTATGAGATTCATTTATTCAGGAACCGCACTACACTGGTCACCCTGTCATAAGAGTCATTCTTTCACCAATTGAACTACACTGGTTACCTTATGTGTTTTGCACTGTATAGTCAAAAGAACCAGCTCATAAGATTCATTTGTTCGGGATTTGGACTGCATTGGTCACGCTATTGACCTGTTTCACTGATGTCACTTTTCCCCGCAACCTCCATATTTGTGACCATCAGCGGGAGGAAACAATGGCGATGAATGGAAAAACACCCAAAAAATGATATCAAGAAAAACTTCAACAATTGCTTGTGATCCATGCCAAGTACTAGGAAAAGTTCATACAGGTATGAACAACAGCACAAATATTGCCTAATTTAACTTTCTTGGACATTTTGTCCACAATTCATCTATGTACGCCGGTGAGTCTGATGTGTGACCGGTGAGTACACACGCCTACTGGAACATCACTGTAAACATCTCCCATTCAGAAGTTATAAGAATTTCCCATAAGAAGTTTTTTGTGTTGTTTTCTGGTCTGATTTAGTCACAGTATTAAAAAATGTCTGTGATGATCCCATCTGTATGAATGTAGGGGCTTCTTTTAACTCCTGAAGAAGGTTTATGTTGCATCTCACAGCGCAGCACAATGATGGTATATGGAATATTGGTCACAAACATGGCAGCACAGTCGTACAGTGACGTCACATGAAACAAGTCAATAAGCTCATAAAATTAGTTAGTTCCTGAATCAAACTACACTGCTCACCTTGTGTGTTTTGCATTGTAGATTCAAAAGAATTGGCTCATAAGATTCATTCATTCAGGAATCAAACTATACACTGGTCATGCTGTTGATTCTAAAGAACAGGCTCATAAGAGTCATTTGTTCAGGAATCGAACTACACCGGTGTCCTTGTGTGTTTTGCATTGTACTGGTAGATTCAAAAGAACCAGCTCATAAGATTAATTCGTTCGGCATCTAGACTACACTGGTTTCACTGTAGATTCTGTAAAACCAGCTGATCAGAGTCATTAGTTTGGGATTCGGACTATATCAGCCTTTTCATGCTGTAGATTTTGTGAAGTGCCAGCACTGCCATTGAATAGCGCAGCAGGAAGTACTGTCCAAGTATTTTAGTAAGGTGTTCTGTCTGCATCAGCAGAAGAATGCACTTTTAAGAACCATTAACAGACACGAAAGTCATGAAAATCATACAGTTTCTGTATTTAAAAAAAAAAAAAATTAAACCCATTCCGAATACGAACCTGTTCCCCTTTCCGAATACGAACCTGTTCCCCGTTCCCAACCCTCATAACAGTCACAGTCAGAGTTTTCCCAGCTTATACCATATAAAAAATATAAAAATACTCAATATGCCAACTTCAATGTACAAATGGAAATCCTGCCTTTCTATTAAAAGGACCAGTTGCCTTTTGATAGAGGCATCGCCTAATTGTTTACTCTTGAACATGTGCAATGGGAGCCAGCTGGTACGTGATAGTTATGCAGTGTGTGTAAACATCACTCCCTTGGCCTCAAGAGGCGCACTAGCAACTGACGTTAGAGGCTGTAGCATTTAGCCTCCTTGTTAGCGCACCCGCCTCCCATGCCATCTGATGCTGGTTTGAATCCCGCTCAGTGTGGGTCGAGCAGGACACTTGCATTAGCTGGATCAGCCTGAAAAAAACAAACAAACATCTGTACTGTGGTGTATTATTTTTATTGGTGGAGCAAAAATAAACTTTTAAAAAAGAAAAAAAAATGTTTTATCCCCTTTTCTCCCAATTTGGAATACCCAGTTCCCACTACTAAGTAGGTCCTCGTGGTGGCGCGGTTATTCACATCAATCCGGGTGGCAGAGGACAAGTCTCAGTTGCCTCCGCTTCTGAGACAGTCAATCCATGCATCTTATCATGTGGCTTGCTGTGCATGACACCGCGGAGACTCACAGCATGGGAGGCTCATGCTATTCTCTTTGATCCACGCACAACTTACCGCATGCCCCATTGAGAGCGAGGACCCCTAATCGCGACCACGAGGAGGTTACCCCATGTGACTCTACCCTCCCTAGCAACCAGGCCAATTTGTTTGCTTATGAGACCTGGCTGGAGTCACTCAGCACAACCTGGATTTGAACTCGTGACTCCAGGGGTGGTAGTCAGCGTCAATACTCGCTGAGCTACCCAGGCCCCCAGCCATATTGGCTCTTAAATTTTAAATATATGTTATAGAACTTTAGTTTAAAACAGAAATATCATAATTGTACTGTTGTACTGAATATGCAGAAACATTATTTTTAATCAAAGTTTTGCAAATTTCTGTATTTCCTCTTTTAACTAGATATGAGTCATACTAATAAATAATTAAAAATAGAAAATAACTGATCAGATAATAGAAAATAGGGGCATTGCCTAGATGGCCACCATGTGAAATGACTTACCTTAAAGGCACTTTGCTACTGTATATAACTATATATATATATACAGGTGCATCTCAATAAATTAGAATGTCGTGGAAAAGTTCATTTATTTCAGTAATTCAACTCAAATTGTGAAACTCGTGTATTAAATAAATTCAATGCACACAGACTGAAGTAGTTTAAGTCTTTGGTTCTTTTAATTGTGATGATTTTGGCTCACATTTAACAAAAACCCACCAATTCACTATCTCAAAAAATTAGAATATGGTGACATGCCAATCAGCTAATCAACCCAAAACACCTGCAAAGGTTTCCTGAGCCTTCAAAATGGTCTCTCAGTTTGGTTCACTAGGCTACGCAATCATGGGGAAGACTGCTGATCTGACAGTTGTCCAGAAGACAATCATTGACACCCTTCACAAGGAGGGTAAGCCACAAACATTCATTGCCAAAGAAGCTGGCTGTTCACAGAGTGCTGTATCCAAGCATGTTAACAGAAAGTTGAGTGGAAGGAAAAAGTGTGGAAGAAAAAGATGCACAACCAACCGAGAGAACCGCAGCCTTATGATTGTCAAGCAAAATCGATTCAAGAATTTGGATGAACTTCACAAGGAATGGACTGAGGCTGGGGTCAAGGCATCAAGAGCCACCACACACAGACATGTCAAGGAATTTGGCTACAGTTGTCGTATTCCTCTTGTTAAGCCACTCCTGAACCACAGACAACGTCAGAGGCGTCTTACCTGGGCTAAGGAGAAGAAGAACTGGACTGTTGCCCAGTGTTCCAAAGTCCTCTTTTCAGATGAGAGCAAGTTTTGTATTTCATTTGGAAACCAAGGTCCTAGAGTCTGGAGGAAGGGTGGAGAAGCTCATAGCCCAAGTTGTTTGAAGTCCAGTGTTAAGTTTCCACAGTCTGTGATGAGTTGGGGTGCAATGCCATCTGCTGGTGTTGGTCCATTGTGTTTTTTGAAAACCAAAGTCACTGCACCAGTTTACCAAGAAATTTTGGAGCACTTCATGCTTCCTTCTGCTGACCAGCTTTTTAAAGATGCTGATTTCATTTTCCAGCAGGATTTGGCACCTGCCCACACTGCCAAAAGCACCAAAAGTTGGTTAAATGACCATGGTGTTGGTGTGCTTGACTGGCCAGCAAACTCACCAGACCTGAACCCCATAGAGAATCTATGGGGTATTGTCAAGAGGAAAATGAGAAACAAGAGACCAAAAAATGCAGATGAGCTGAAGGCCACTGTCAAAGAAACCTGGGCTTCCATACCACCTCAGCAGTGCCACAAACTGATCACCTCCATGCCACGCTGAATTGAGGCAGTAATTAAAGCAAAAGGAGCCCCTACCAAGTATTGAGTACATATACAGTAAATGAACATACTTTCCAGAAGGCCAACAATTCACTAAAAATGTTTTTTTTATTGGTCTTATGATGTATTCTAATTTTTTGAGATAGTGAATTGGTGGGTTTTTGTTAAATGTGAGCCAAAATCATCACAATTAAAAGAACCAAAGACTTAAACTACTTCAGTCTGTGTGCATTGAATTTATTTAATACACAAGTTTCACAATTTGAGTTGAATTACTGAAATAAATGAACTTTTCCACGACATTCTAATTTACTGAGATGCACCTGTATATATATATATATATATATATATATATATATATATATATATATATATATATATATATATATATATAACTTAGAGACCAGCTGTATTGTAAAGTTAGCAAATTCAAATACTGCATGGAAGTTTATGTAAGCCATGCATAGTCAGTGGTACACAATATTTTCACCAAGCATGGTGTGTTAAATTTCAATAAGACAGCAATAGAGCAGAGCTTTTCTCAATTTAGCTGCATTTCACAACTTCGCCTACATTAATGAATTTTTTATTGCCATCTCTGGCATGATGTATGGATGTGTCTATGGCATATGTCTTCCAGAAAATCCATAATGCACTGCTATGACAAGATGCTCAGATCTGTGGTATAGAAAATGCTCAAACGACCAGCTTTGACATCAATTAAACAGCCTTACAGCTCAGGGGCGCAAGAAGCAGCCAAACACTCTTTCCTGCAAGGACACATCACCGGGGGGGGGGGGGGTTGATCAGAGCGCAGGAGGCATCACAGTTCACTAAGCCCCTTTTTGCGGGCAAACTGGCACAATGATTTGTCCTGCACCAGTTTGAGCATGAGTGTTTGATCGATAACCCGTGCCTTGCCATCATTATTCTGATGTCTATTTGAATGGATGTGAGGAGGCAGGCTCAGAAAAGAGAGAGAGAGAGGGAGTAAAATCAAGCGGGAAAGTGAGTTTAAAGACAGAGGAGCATGGAAATTGAATGGTAGTGGAGCCAGGGCCACTGCCAAGTGAAGTGCCTGAGCTTTAAACTCTCCTACAACCATATGTCTTCTGCTTGCTTGTGCAGGGGCTGTTCAAACCTGTTATTATTTGACAAGTGCTGCCGGTCAAAATTGACCGGCCTGGCCTTTTAGCCATTACATTTGAGATCTGGTCAAGCAGCTGATCATGACTTTGTACTGGAGGAAATAATTTCTGAGAGCCAGTGAGGCTAAGAGCTGAAGCTGCTGTCTGCGATCCTCACAGTTCCCATTTTCCTTTGCCATCATCTCAAGCATGTAATTTCAGAACTTGTAACAACACTGTAGGCTTAGTAATCAAAGCTGTTATGACCATAGCACGAATAGTAGATGAGGTTCCGATCTGTGCCAATTTCAACACTTATAAAACAATCAACACAGTGTATTATATCACCAGCTGAGACATCAATTACAGGGCAAACGCTATGGCAAATATTAAATGTGAGAGGAATGATGTCACAAGGAAACAAATCAGGCTGATTTGCAATTATTAAGGGGACAGAGCATGTCTTTGAAGTGCTGTTTTTCTTAATAGTCAAGTTGACCTTTGGCTCACATGAGCACATTTCGAAATGGCTGACACGACAGAGAAGAAAACATGGGTAATTTAGACCACAATGACTAGCTATTTTAGTTAAAAAAAAAAAAGATTTCCAGAATAGACTTATATGTATGCATGTTTCGTATGTATGGTGTTAAGAACGACAAGGTCGTGGGTCTGATTCCCAGTGAACACAAGTCTCATAAAACTTGAATGCACAGCAAGTCTCTTTGGATGAAAGCATCTGCAGAAAGACTAAAGAAATTATAACTCCTTTTTTTATGTCTAAGGCTGTAGACATAAATTGCACTGTGCCAGAGTTTAGTTTTATATTGGTGTATTTTGTAGCTCTCTCTCTCTGTTTTTCTATCCTGTACGTTTCTACATTCTCTCTCAGATATACGTACAAGCATGAAAAGAGTCAACTAAGCTTTATTGGCATGATTGTTTATATTTATGGAAGCCTATTGCCAAAGTGTATAAAGCACTTATTGTACCGAAAAAGGCAATACGGAAATAAATGTGGTAAAGTAAATAAAGGAATATAGGAATTAAAGGGCAAAAAAGAGAAAGGGACAAGTTAAAAATAGAACAAAAGGAATACAGTGAGGTAGAATTTACATACAAAATATGGTACTAAATATAATCTCTTGTCAGAGTAATAAATAACCCATTACAGTAATAAATGTTCACTAGTGGTCTCTCTCTCTCTCTCTCTCTCACACACACTCTCTCTCTCCTCTCCTCTCCTCTCCTCTCCTCTTCTCTCCTCTCCTGAAAGCAAGAATTGTTATTGATTTTAATTTTTTTAACTGATGAATGCAATTAATGTTTTCATTAATGAGTGGTGTTACAATTATGCTCTGTGTTCGGTTTATAATGATGAACTTGTATTTGCTGTAGAATTACTTTGAAAGCTCTTTGATGAGTATGCGCATGTGTATATTTATATTTATATAGATATGTGAATGAATGTATAAATGTATGTACATATAATTATTTTAAGCATGTAATCAAATGAAAGTTGTGTATATTTGAAATGATACAATGAAATTGTTGTTGTTAAAAATTCAAATTCTCTCTCTCTCTCTCTCTCTCTCTTTCTCACTCTCTCTCTCTCTCTCTTCTACTTTTGCTAAGCATGGCACAACTGAATGTGTCTGGATTTAAATCTGCTCCCTCTGTTGACATTTGATTTCAAATTTTCTTCTGGGTTGGAAGGACAAGCGTGGCAGAGTCAGTATCATGCATCAGAGACAAGAAGCTGGAGAGCCTGAAACTTCTGTATGATGGATAAAGCTGCTTTTTTTCCTATCATCCTCCCTGACTGGGTGCTGGGTTGAGTGATATTGGGTCTGGGTATCAGTTCGGTTCTGTGACTAAGATAAAAGAGCTGTCTCATCTTACTCTTGGCAGAGTTGAGATTGCGTTTCCTTCTCTGGGTGGATGTACATCCTGGGTTATAGCTGCTGACACTGATCATACAAAAAGGAAGGAGCTCTCTGTTCTTCATTTCTTATTGAAATGAATGCTGCAACATCCTTTTTACATTACTTATAGTTTTTTTTTATTGTTTTTTTTTTTTTTTTTTTTAATAAACATTGACTGATATTTAAAACTAAAAATTATTTAAACTATTTCCCGGGGGTGTAAAGTAATTGAGTAAAAATATTGTACTTAAGCATTATTTTTTGGGATTTGTACTTTACTCGAGTACAATTTAAATGGAATACTTGTACTTTTACTTAATTACATTTCCAAAGAAAAATAGTACTTTTTATTCCTTACAATTTTACTTAAACTTGAAAAGTACTCTCTACATTTTTGCAGATCATTTTCTTTTGTCTTACTGGACTGATGCCGCCTTTTTACTGCGTCCGACAAATGAGTGATGACAGACCAGAGGTCAGTCATTTTCAAATGGAGTGTCACACGGTCTGCTGTGTGGAGTTCCAACTATCTGCAGAGGCCAAATTTCGGATCTGATTTGAGCTTCGGATATGTTGAAATATTTGTGCGACTAGACCGTATGTGACCGCCACACTGAATGTGATGTATTCATTCAAAACTATGAGCACGAAG
The DNA here is from genome assembly GCF_019703515.2 of Myxocyprinus asiaticus. Classification (NCBI taxonomy): domain Eukaryota; kingdom Metazoa; phylum Chordata; class Actinopteri; order Cypriniformes; family Catostomidae; genus Myxocyprinus; species Myxocyprinus asiaticus. The sequence goes on from NC_059380.1 coordinate 9,866,554, forward strand.
TGAGAAACACTGACAGTTTTGTCCAAAATTACTTCTGATACTTCTACAGATTGGACAGTTATGAAGTCAAAAATGATCATTCGTGTTGCAAATATATATATATATATTAGGCTTTTGTAATTAAATGTGTACATGTCATTAATTTCTACACTTGCCTTCATATTTAAATCATATCTATGAATTTCTATTCCCTATTTGCTGAATTATTATTGCTGTTGTTGTTGTTGTTGGGCAACTTTTAATTATAATAACTATAAAACCAGAAGTGATAGTGATGAAAATAATAATGATAATAAAAATAGCAAATATTAATTATACATTTTATTGAATTTATTCATCTGCTCAACAGCAAGGTTTGGCAGCAAACCTCAGAAAACAATTCACAAAACCAACATCATTACTAACTTTCTTCAAAGCATTTTGAAATTTTTTGATCTTTCTCTATGTCTCAAGGGCCTGGGTGCTCTGACATCGCAATTTGTGAGGGCCTCCTCCCATGCAATGAACATTGCGTGACTGTGGCAACATGTTGCAAATTTAAATTATGTGGTTCATTACATGTCTCAGGGCAGTTACCAAGTGAAATGTCCACTCTGTGGTGCTAAAAGCAAGTGAAATGTTCTCCCGAACAGATGAAGTTTTAAAAGTGAATGTTTTATTGATATTTAAGTCAACAAAACCGACCTCCCTACTCTAAACCTTAAACCTAAACCTAACTGATAGTGTTATAAAAAGCAAATGTGACATGAAAAACAATTTCTGAAGCAACCACGCCATTTTTTGGTGCTTTTATGACACTCTCAGCTCACATGTCATCTTGCGTGCTGTTCAGGACTCGTAACCCGGTCCTTTGTATTGCAATATGCAGCATTCTGTCAAATGAGCTACCGTGCAATTTGATCACACATAAGCAAGCTTGTAAATTTAAGTGGTTATGTGATGCAACGCTAAAATAACTTCATCTCTATGTGTGTTACTGTCGGTCATGAGATATTTTAAATCAGTGGAGAAGTACATCAGTCAGCGCTGGCAAGAGGAGTCTGACTGGGTGGTCTAATTCGCCCCATGCATAAGAGGCTTAGGGTTCTAATTCGCCCAAATTGCAACTTTCTATTTTAATTAACAAAGACTGCATCCGCACCTCAGTGAATGTATATCTTGAGTGGGGACACATTTGTTTGCATTTTTCTATGGGATTCGACTGGAAAAAAGCACGAGCTGTGGAACTCGCAGCAACAAAGAGTGCTTGCTACCCATTCTCAATTCCTCAAGTACATCACTGCGGCACATATGTTGCTATCTTCTTAATACTGTATAATTAATGCTTATGTTGTTTAAAATTAAAAGCAGTTCATGAGCATGTCGTTGTTATTTTGCAAGCCATCTTGAACTGATCTTTAAATTTACATGTTGTTCTTTTGATAAGCACTGATTAACTTAGTTACTCATACTTCAATTATACATAACAGACTGTGCATGTGCGAGAAGCTGATGAAAGAGGAATCCCTTCTAGACACGACCACGTTGAAGAAAAAGCGAGATGTTGTGCAAATGTCAAAGACATTCGTCCAGCATGTGTTTACCAGTGGCGAATTCTCAGGGCCAGCAAAGCCTTCTCTGCTGAACTAACATGCCAAATAAATAAATATTTTCATTCTCAATCACCTTTTTGCCTATGTATTTGCAATCGCTTTCCACTCTTAATTAATCTACAAACAAATAGAGAAAAACGAAAAGTTTATCCAGTCAGAATTTATTCCTTGATGCTTACAAGTAAAGTGTGACAAATGTTTCACAAATCGCATGCCTGAAGCCGAAGCAGCACGTGAGTCTCAGCTCCACCCCCTCAGGCCTTTCAGAATTTCTTCAGAATCCCTCAACAGTGCAAATGAATGGGCAGCTAAAGTCAGATTGTCAGATTCATCAGCCAATCAGATTGATTTATTTGTTCTTGGTGGGTGTGATCTTTAGGATATGTCCCAGTCAAGGCCTTCTAGCTGGCCTAGAGTGACGCAATCACGTTTTAAGTGATGTAATTTGAAAGTGAAGAGCACGAGATCTTGCTAACAGTCGGCTGTCATCACTGCCGCTATCGCCTTTGAGAAAGAGATCCTTATGGATTTAAAAACATGAAATGTTCTGCATGACCATGTGATTGCTTAATTTATTAAACAGGAAAGGAGGACTGATTTTCACTTCAAGCACTTTTTGCATTGTTATAGCAACATCAGGAGTTTTCTAAGTGTAAATTAGGCTGCTTGAGCATTCAGTGTCGGATCAAGTTTTGAAAAGTAGTGCTGCGTTCCATTCAACTCAGAAAGTCGGATTTTACAACTTCCTACTAGGAAAAGTGCAATGGAATGCATCTTGAAGTCAGAATTACAACTTGTAGGCTCGTGCAGAAATTCTCAACTTTGATTTCGCCGAGATGCAGGGGCATGATGTCACACAAACATGTTGACACTCAGGGAGATATACAAAGTAAGTGATAAACATTCACTTTATTATGTAATATCGATAAGTGAGTTTGTTTCCACATTACATGATATTAAAGCTTGTTTAACAAACGCCTGCAGAAACAGGTGTATAAAACATGGTAAATTGTAATCTCTTTTGATAATCATACACCTGAAGCACAAATGCTAGAGCTGCAACATTGTTTATCAGTTGGGTTGCTAGGAGACATCTCTAATGAGAGTCAAACACCTGCTAAGCAAACGGGAGCGTTGCAGTTCCGAATATCGGGGAATGGAATGCATTTATGGTCAGAGATATCAAGTAGGAATATCCTTCATCCAACTTGAATGGAACACAGCATAACTGTGTACCCTGATGAAACAAAATGTATTGCAAGCAACATTTAAATCGCAAATATTATTAGATAGATTTTTCCAGGTATTACAAGCCTCCTTCGTAGATTCATATGAAAAATTATGATTTTTGAATGTCTGTTCGGGAGACGTTAATTTCACAAAACAGTCATGCTACAATTAAAATTAGGCTTGCTTGAGCATTAAGTGTTGTTTCAAGTTCTGGCTTTCGTGCGTGGACGTGTTTTTTTGTCAATTGTTATTACTAATTAGCTGCGATATAATTTATGATGCCCAAAGGCATAGGGTGTCTTATTCATTGTGAAACTGTGTTTTCTTAATGGCATGAATCACACTGTAGGCCTAGACTTTAAATGCATGGCCCGCCGCTGGTGTTTACATAGGAAAACAATGGGAAAACAGAACAGATGTGTGCAAAAACACATTCGGTGTGAACGGCCCCTAATTCGTCCGTTCACACGTGTCTGTGAGTGAGAACATGTGCACGAAACAAGTTTGGTAAGCCTGTTTAATTTTTTATTAATTACAAACCTGATCCCGAAGTCCTACTCAAAAACTGACCTGAACCCGGCCCGAAAACCGTTAGGATCTCGGGTCCCGCCTGGCCCAGGTCGGGTTGCAGACCTCTGTCTCATGCTGTGTTATAGAAGCCCAAGGGTTGGTTTTTGTCAGCCGTGCATATAAATGTGACTAAATTTGCTCTTATGAATACACTGAGGAGTGCTCCATAGGATACTCAGTGGGGCTTGCCTACAAAAATCATTACACAATGAAGGGCTGCGCATGAGCACTAACATTGGCTGTTGTGTCGATCTTTCATCCAAATCTCTAAAACAAACGCTTGGACTTGCTTATTAATGCTGCATATGCATTTGTGTAATTCTTGTGTAATAATCATGCAAAAGAAATGTCAGAATTCATCAAAGGATTCCTCCCTATTTTTCAAGTCACAAAATGTTATATGCATGCTCATTAGTATGAAATACAGTATGTATGTGTGTGTGTGTGTGTGTGTATGTGTGTGTGTGTTTGACAATATAAAATTACTCCTAAAACAGTTTGTGCTAACATAAGATATTTCATTGTCTTTTTGCAATTACTAAAAAAAGACCTTACCTAGGTATTAACCTGCTACTTTTATTGGTATTAACTCAAGGACCTTTCAGTTGATTAATGTTATAGGTTTTGTAGCCTTGTTTAGCCACATTTTGTTAATGCATTTGGAAACAATACAGTTTATCTATTGTTGCTTGCTGAATCTATGCCCTTTTTTTTTTTTTTTTTAGAGAAAATCACTTCTTAAATACCTCAAAGACATAAAAGAATATTTTAGTGTGGACTGCCTCACAGATGACTTCATTGCTAACATTTCTTTTGCGAGCACTAAATACATTGACGTCAAAACCATAGAAAACACAGATCATTTCAAATTTAATGTAAACAAGGCTTTCTTATGTTGTCACAGTTTTCAAATGAGCATATTTTGATAATTATGAGTAGTTTGTTGTGCATGTACACACAAGTGTTTGCGTAGAAGAACAAAGTTGGCTGATACACATTTCATGAATCCCAGTGGTACAAAGTGTGATTGTCTAAACATCCATATGAGTAAATGAGAGTCCTGATCCTTAAATTATGAACATGTTTACAGTTGCTTGAGTGCTGAAACTACATAGAGGCTGATCCATAAAGAGAACTGAGAAAGAGAGAGAACAGCCTCAAGGGTGTAGTTTGCCTCCCCCAAGACATGCTACTTTCTTGATGTCAAACTAATGCCTTGTAAATGCTTGGGTTTAGTTAAGGTCAAGAGTTGTCAAGAGGACCCTTGAGTACATGGGTCTTTGGCACATCAGGAAGTAATCTTCACAGAATGGCAACAGCCACATCCTGGCAGTATAATGACTTTACTGCATTATTAATTTAGGTTTAGCTAAAGGTTTTCGACCATTGTAGGACATAAAGTTATTGTCATGGTTGGGATTAGCAGTGCGGTTAATTTGTTTCTTATGACAATATCCCTATTTTGCTTTGTTCTACAGTCTTCACAGAACTCTGGATAACACTGCATAAAGTCTAAGAAAGGAACAAGCACATTTCACATCTTCAAAGGTGAAGTGTGCACTAGTGTCACCAAATGAAATTGCAAAAAATAATCACTGTTTTCCAACAGTTTCCTGAACACTCCACCGTTTCTATTGATGGTTCAAACGGTTAGTCTTGCCACAAAATCGCACCATTGGTGGATCCAATGTTTATGTGTCAGACTGGTCAGAATTCCCAAATCAATAGAGGAATGTTTTGATTGTGCCACAGAGTTACACTTTTAGGTTAAATGAACCTACAAATGGTTTACTTAGAGTTGACTCTGCATATTAATCTGAGGAGAAAGTGTCTTAACAATGAAAAAATTAAACACTTTATCTTTAAGCATATGTAGAAACAAAAACACAGCATCTTGCAGTCAATGTCTTTTGTATTTATCCTTTATTTATATTATATTTTCCTTGTCTGACCTCTAGATTAAACACTATCTGTGACATTAAAGGCTTTGCAATGTCCTACACAGCAGGTTAAAGGCATGAAATAAACTTTTTAAGGCCTTAATTGAGCAACTTTCTAACACACAGTCCAGCTTTTCAAGACTTTATTGCCAACTAAGCCCCAAATCCTGGTCCCCTGACCTTTTTTCGTTTTTGGGAGGCCCTGTCATGTGAATTAATTGCCCAGTGACACACACTGCAGTTGGATCAGTCTCACGCCAGCCTAGCCCAGCACGCTCCATTAATTACATCAGTCCTCTCCGAACTGTAAGGTCTACCGCTCACCAACTCTTCAGACTCCACCTTCCAGAAAGAGCGAGTGTGTCAGAGGAAGTTCTTCTGCATTAGTGTATGTGTGTGTGTGTGTGTGTGTGGGTGGGTGGGTGGGTGGTTTACAAGGACTTTTTTTTAGGTTACAATCTGGTAATTACAAGGGTATTATGCTTTAAATGTGGTTTATGAGGACATTTCTAGTGTCCCCATAATTCAAATCCCTTAAAAAACATACTAAACGATGTATTTTTTAAAATGTAAAAATGCAGAAAGTTTTTTGTGAGGGTAGGTTTAGGGGTAGGGTTAGGGTTAGGGGATAGAATCTATAGTTTGTACAGTATAAAAATCATTATGTCTATGGAGAGTCCTCTTAATGATAGCTGCACCAACATATGTGTGTGTGTGTGTGTGTGTGTGTGTGTGTGTGTGTGTGTGTGAAAGCAAAACGATGAGAGAGAGAGAGAGAGAGAGAGAGAGAGAGAGATAAAAGAAGGAAAACTCTCATTTAAACCATTTCTGTGTGTATTTCTAGAGCACTAAGGGACCCAAAGAATTCACTCTTTTAACACACCATCAGACAAAGAAGCTCAATATCAAGCCCATAAAGAATAACAGACACCAAATACATTCTTGGGACTCAAATGAAGGTAGCTTTCACTAGAGCAATTTTATCATCGAAATGTTTAAATAAACACATGATTAGTTTGGCTGCAATTAGTCCAAGTGTCGGATATTGAGAACCCTGCATGTTTGAGTTGCCTCTTGTTCTTCAGTTCTTCCTCTGCTGTTTAAAATCCCTTTGAAGAGGACCTTTCCCTGTTGACCTGTTCACTAGACTAATGAGAGTTATTTTGTAGCCTTGACATCCCCCTCCCCTCATCCCCTTCTACCACACAATCCAACCTCCAACTGTTTAATTGGCTAAGATCTGGCTGAAGCGGCTGTCATGTTATCTGCATGTGAATCGTACCCATGGTAGGATAGAGCAAATAATTGCCATGGTTTGGGATTGCTGTTCATTGGTTCCTTCGGACAAAATCCTTAATTTTGCTTTGTTTCAAGGTAATCTCCACAGAAGAGCAACAGCAAATTTATGGCAGTATATCATGACCATAGTGCATTATTAATGGTAGGTGCAGCTAAAGGTTTTTGTCCATGGTAGGACATAATGAATGTTATTGTCATGGTTTGGGATAAGCAATACTGTTAATTGGTTCCTTATGGCAAAATCACAATTTTGCTTTGTTCTACAGTTTTAACAGAATTCTGGCTTTCCCATTATCTGAATGTGACTCGTACCCATTCTGTAATAGTTTACAAACCCTACCAAGACCTGATGTTAAAAAACATGATGTATCAACGCAATCACATGATTGCACAAGGGGCAGTGGTGGCTCAGTGGCTAAGGCTCTGGGTTACTGATCAGAAGGTCAGGGGTTCAAGCCCCAGCACTGCCAAGTTGCCACTGTTGGGCCCTTGAGCAAGGCCCTTGACCCTATCTGCTCCAGGGGCACTGTATCATGGCTGACCCTGCACTCTGACCCCAGCTTGGCTGGGATATGTGAAAAAAAGAATTTCACTGCAAATGTGTGATAAATAATTATATATAAAAAAAAAAATTATGATGGCTAAAAGGTTTTTTACTTTTTCTCTAAAAATGGGCCATAGTGGGGGCCTGGGTAGCTCAGCAAGTAAAGATGCTGACTACCACAACTGGAGTTGCAAGTTCAAATCCAGGGCATGCTGAGTGACTCCAGCCGGGTCTCCTAAGAAACCAAATTGGCCTGGTTGCTAAGGAGGGTAGAGTCACATGGGATAACCTCCTCATGGTCTATAATGTGGTTCTCGCTCTCAGTGGGGCGCATGGTGAGTTGTGCGTGAATGCCGTGGGGAATAGCATAAAGCCTCCACACCTGCTATGTCTCCACAATAACATGCTCAACAAGCCACATGATAAGATGCATGGATTGACAGTCTCAGATGCAGAGGCAACTGAGATTCATCCTCCACCACCTGGATTGAAGCAAGTCACTACACCACCACGAGGACCTAGAGCACATTGGGAATTGGGCATTTCAAATTGGGGAGAAATTAAAAAAATGGGCCATAGCTCTTCATTTTCATGATACTGCAGGGTGTAGTGAATCATCATGATCATACAGGAGGTTGACATGTTGCTTTTGAATGTTACAGTAATGGTAATTGCCTCATCATGCCGAGTTACTGACAAGCGGCATTTCCCATCAGACATTTTTGCATCAGTTCAAATATTATTACATATTCTTATGGCATGACCAGATCCCTCTAAGATTGCATTTTTTAGATTTAGGGTTGGGGTTTGGGGGTAGATTAAATGAAATATGCATTCCTCTTATTAGTATTACATCTTAAAAGTATTACATCCTTTATAGCTAAAAACAACTCGCTTTACAACTCGCTTTTGGCACCTCTCTGAGGACATTTCACACTGAAACCGGAGCCCACACGTGCCCTTAGGTTCAAAAACAGTTCCTGCTTTGGCCACTGGGGAGAGTGCTTTGAATTTCGGTAAGCACAGACAGAGGTTAGCTAAAGAAAAGTCAACCTACTGTTTAGGGTTGCACGGTATACCGGTACTAACAAAATATCACAATACCAAAAAATTTTAAACGGTACGATATCATCTTGTTGTTAATTTCAGTATCATATTAAAGTATGCTGCCATTAGCAAAATGTAATGTAATGTAATCTGAGAGTTTTGAGATTAAATCAAAGGCCATTTGAAAATAATAATAAAAAAGCCTCTATATGGCCAAGTGTGATCATTAAACAGCAGAAGGATGTCATTTAATGAAGTAATATACAGTCACTTGCACTGCACTCCACAGTATGAATAAGAGGCGCCTCTCTGCCCTGTCATCTCCTTCACACACACACACAGCACACACACACACACACACACACACACACACACACACACACACACACACACACACAGGCATGGATACGAACACACACAAACGCAACACACACTAGTAATGCTTGATTTTCATGCAGTGTGTCCAATAGTATCCATCTGCAGAGCCAAAGAGCAGTGTGTTGAGTGTATAAACAGCTGTTAACTCTCAAATGAACTCTTTCTCTGTTGCAGATTCAGCTCTCGAGTCGCAGGAAGCTTGATATAAAGAACCCTTCACAAACAGGAAGAACTTCAAAGATCTTTCCAAATAAAAGTCCTGCTGAAATGAGAGCTTTATTTAACTGGATGCATGAAATTGAAGACATTACGACAGAAAAATATTACTACTGTATAAAAGTGTAATATTCAAAGCAGTCGCAATATTACTCAGTAACAATAATATAATATTAAATGGTTATATTATTAGTATTATTATCTGTAAGCAATATCACATAAGCAAGTGTACTGAATATCAACATGTTGTAATTCAGCCATGGCAGCCTTTTGCTTCAGGTAATCAGATTGTTTTCATTTAATGTTTTCATTAATACTGTAAAGCTCTGTTGTGCATCTTTTTTTTTTTTTAAATATATATATACACACACACACCAATCAGCCACAACATTAAAACCACCTGCCTAATATTGTGTAGGTCCTCCTCGTGCCGCCAAAACAGCGCCAACCCTCATCTCAGAATAGCATTCTGAGATGATATTCTTCTCACCACAATTGTACAGAAAGGTTATCTGAGTTACTGTAGACTTTGTCAGTTTGAACCAGTCTGGCCATTCTCTGTTGACCTCTCTCATCAACAAGGCGTTTCCATCTGTAGATCTGCCCCTCACTGGATGTTTTTTGTTTTTGGCACCATTCGGAGACTTTTGTGCATGAAAAAAGCAGCAGTTACAGAAATACTCAAACCAGCCCGTCTGGCACTAACAATAATCCATGCAATTATCTAATCAGCCAATCGTGTGGCAACAGTGCAGTGCATAAAATCATTCAGATACGGGTCAGGAGCTTCAGTTAATGTTCACATCAACCATCAGAATGGGGAACAAATTTGATTTCAGTGATTTGGAGCATGGCATGATTGTTGGTGCCAGATGCCAGAAATATATATATATATTGTTGAAAAGTATAATATTTTCATTTGATTAAAGCTGTACAATATGCATTTGATTAAACACAATTTAATCATAACATTTAATGAAAACATTTAACATGGAATCCAGAAAAATTTAAACAGAAAAGTATAATTTGTATCTATAAGACTGTATGCAGTCTATTATGCAGTTCTTTTAGACTAGTACATTTTTTTTTATTTTTTTTTTATTTATTTTTTTGCCTAAGTATCGAGTTAGTATCGATACCGAGGTACCAGGTCTTATATACATATATATATATATATATATATATATATATATATATAAAAGAAAGATTGCATAAACTCTTTTTTCGAACAAAAATATGTTTTTCTTTTCAAGCAAAATAAGTTTCTTAGATTTTGAATTATACACAATAAATGTTTTGTTCAAATTTAAGCTTTGGTTGTCAAATGTTACAGTGGAACATGTCCATAGTTAATATGATGAACACTGTGTGCACTTGAGGTGAAATGACTTAATTCAGAGCCACCCTAGGTCTATTCTTGTTCAGTTTGTTGAGGTTACTGTTATTTATTGGGTGTTCAGTGCTAAGGGTCTCTACCCTTTGTTACATGAAACCCCAGCTCAAAAGGCTGCATGGGGAGGTAAGAATTACTTTACATGACATGTTGGCAATGAGTTTGCAAAATGGATTTAAGGCAAAGCCAAGGTACCTCAGCTTTTTGGTACTCAGATGTAAAAGGCACAAAACTCAACAGCTGAATGTGCCATGATATGGCGCTCATCACGGCCTTGTCTAAAAATAGAACCCAAATCAGAATTTCAAATGAACCTCTCAGTGTTTGAAGATCAGTTATGTCCACAGGATACATCCTCCTGTTAATTCTCTCTGTCTCTCACTCTCGTTTCTCATCCACTTCCTCATTTCAATCAGGCAAGTGACAAATGAAAGCAGTATTTTTGTCCCCTGATTTGTACTTGTATTTTTCTTCAATTTAGAAAAATATGCAACATCTCAGAAGAAACAAAAGATTGAATATACTACACAATAAATAACGGGATCCAACTTCGCTTGGAGATAAAAAAAAATATATATTAAAAAAAATAAAAAATATCAAGGAAACACAAGTAGGTCATGGGAAGTTTCTATTCGGCCTCAGTCGTCTTGAGCAAACTCCCCATGAAAGAAATAAATGTAGCACCCTATTCCCTAGAATTAAGCGGAATGGGCCTTGGGTTCTTTTAAAATTGGATCTCTCCACAATAAAATTCTAGTATGAATTTCTGTGTGTTTTTCAATAAACTCTTATTTTTGTGTGCTATTCACTGCTTTCAGATTTCTCTAACCTCAAATAATAAACACAACAATATTTTGCAGAAATATATAATATTATTTAATTTGCAAAAATAAATACATTTAATAAATAAATTCTTTGCAAGAGCTCAAATGTGTGTTCTCTCTCAGAAAATATAACATATAGATATGCAAATTCACTCAAACAAGAACAAATCCCTTGGTAAACTCTTAGTAGTGCACACTGATATGGTTATGAGGCACCTTTTGATTAAACTCACTTATTGCCGTTCACGTAAATATCACAGGTATCCAACGGTGCCAGAGGAACCACAGAGCGTCTCCAGTAGCTCTGGGTGCTATCTGGGTTGTCCTCACAACTCTTACGAGGCAGATGACATTAATATAACATCTAAAGGCTCAATGCACTGACGTTTATCACAACAGTGAACTCAATCTCTCTAATCACTCGGATCTGTCTAGTGTTAAAACAGCCGAGATTGCAAAGTCATAGGGGCTGAGTGGAAATTTCTATCAACTCGCACTTCACTGACACTCTACCAATTCTTAAGCAGTTCTCTGTTTGAAAACTTAAAAAAATGGCTCAACATTTCACTCTAATTAACACAGGAACTCTGCTTCACCGCAGCCATCTCTCTTCTCCCCCTCTGTCTTCTTCCCAGACATGAACACCCTCTGCCCTGCCACCCGGACCATTCAACCAATCAGGTATGCCTTCAACAGCAGGTAAGTATAAGGTTTTTCTTTTTCTTTTTTTACACATAAAATTACCATGTACATACTTAGTGAAATAAAACCATACACATTTTAAATGTCATAAAATGAAATAATACTAATTAAATTATTTACCCAAATAACTTATATTCTTTTTAGCAGAAATAACTCATTCTTTTTAGCAGGGCTACATAAATGTATGATAAAAATGAAGTTTCCTCATGGGTTAACATGCATTTCATCCTTAAGTAATTGCTGTCATCATGGCACTTACCTAGTCAATGAATACTGTCAATTATTCTGTACATAAAGAATTTACAGCATTATTCCACCATAGATTTTTTTTTCTTTTTTTTTCTTCTTCTTCTATGTATTGCACAACACAGTATGGCAGATTACAAGTGACATGTTGGACAGAGACCTGTATATACAACTCTCCTTGTAGCTGTATTGAAGTCAAGCTGATGCTATGATGAGCAGTGGGAGGCCTCAAGCTTTAAAAATACCAGAGTGTCAGGAAATGTCACAGGGAAACAAGAAAGGAAAATACACGAAAGTGCTGACAACAACCGTTTATTTATTTAAAAGCAAAATTAGTTTAATGGACAGGATACTGGGCGGATGATGGACACTGAGTGACACATTATACTTTTGTTTATGTTAAACCTAAAGTACAAGTTATTGTGCACATGGCTCTGCATTACCATCAACTAATAGTTAAGAACAGTGGTTTTCAATTGGTGAACCACATACTAAATGCAAGTAATAAAATGAAACTAACAATATAGTCATGCATAGTTAGGACTGTGAATTAAAAAAGGCTTATCAACTTTTAAAAGCAAGAGAAAAAAAGGCTTCCCATATCTGTAGTTGATGATGACAAAGACCTTGGGTCCAAAAAAAATTGATCTGTCACCTTGTAGAAACTAGCCAAAATAGGCAGATATGCATGAAGGCTGGGTCTGTGATGTGCCCTCATCCTTGAAAACTATATAACTAAAGTAAAAGAAAAAAACGACCCAGACTACATGAATAAACAAGGTGTGTTGCAAGGTGAATAAGGACTAGTATTATTTATTTTGAATACTAATTTAAAGGTGTCATGAATTGGATTTTTATTTTATTTTATAATGTTCCTTGAGGTCCACTTATAATGTTAGTGTGATTTTTTCATTAAAAGTAGACAAAATTTAGGAATTGGTTATTTTCTATCCAATTTTTGTGCCTCTGATTCAAATGCTCCGTTTTTTTGGGGCGTGTGTTCTTGAAGACTTCAGTGTAAAGCCCATTGCTGTGATTGGATAACATCTTTGCATGTGGATAAGTGTAAACGCCCCCTACATTACGTGCATGTGGGATTGTTTTGACAAATTCGGATGGTTAAAAAAATGACAACCGGAGGAATTCATACATGTTTGAGCCAGAGTTTGATCCCGAATTTGAAGAAAATTAACCTCCTCCACAAATACCACAGATACTGCAGTCTGTGACAGCGTGATAAGTAATCACTGTAATTAACTTGTCGATTTGTGTAATAGGTATTACTTTTATTGTTGTTTAAACCAAGAAGTGACACAACGGTGTGTATCTTGTTACATAGTTGGGGCATATTCCAATGGTTAAACATTTCTGTGTTTTACAAATGCTGAGTAACGCATGACAGTACCAAATAAAGTGTTAATACATGGTGCTATCACATTTATAACTGTGAAAGGATACACTTACCGTGCAACATGTAAACGTATACAAGACATTCACCGGTGTTTGTCGCACTGTCGTTCGTCATATAATCATCTATCATCATATATTCAGTGTAGTGACAAACGCATACGTTGTTCATTACAATGAGTCATGTTTTCATTAAAAAGGAAAGAGATTGTCTAAATATATTGATATCAATACTCTTTAGGTGCATCTGTGGCAATTGTGCCATCATGCCAACAGAACAAGAAAATATAAGCTGCTTAGAGATCCCTGTGCATTAAAACTAATACACGAGGGTCTAAAATCACTAGGATCAAATCAAATACTCAGTACACATCTAACAGTCTGTGACATACGAAGCAAAACAATTAACATGGATACTCACACTTGTTTGTTGCGACATCACTGTCGGGTCCAATATAGTTGGCACTGCATCAACTTTTAATTTAAGTCTCACTGCAAAGCCTGCTTCGAACTGTATCTTGTTTGTGAAAGAATCATCGGTAAAATGAAGCGAGCAAACAAACACGTTCTTACCGACGCGATCCGGGACTTCATTAAAAATAAACGTCAGCCACTCTTTCTGAATGTTGGGATCCTTGCAAAGCAAATGCAAGAAATCTAGTTTCCCACAACCTGGCACTGCACAACATCTTGACATCTTTGTGGCCATCGTGACACCTCCTGTTGCTCCAAAAATAATCTCACCGCTCTACTCTAACGGCAAGACCGGTGGGCGGGCCTAAGCAGTGTCGACGATAAAGTAGGCATTGATCTGTTTATGCAGAGGCTGGCCTGTGCTGATGTAATACCTCACTATGACATGTTAGTGAGGAGGAAGTAGATACAAGTCATTTTGGCACCTTGGTTTCAATAAAGCCTTTTTTTGGACTAATGAAGAAGTTTTCGGTTCTGAAATTTACAGTATGTTTTTATAGTGCTATGAACTCTTATATGTCAAGATATCATGGTAAGTTTGATTTTCCAATTCATGACCCCTTTAATATCTTATCAATATTAATACATTTTGTTGTTTGAATTTTAAAGAGATTTCTGTGTACTTTTGTATGATAAGCAATTTTGGCACTGTGTTGAGTCGCTGTCCTGAGGCAAAACCAGTTGAGAACCACTAATTTAGAATATGCAAGCTAGTTGCTGTTACCTTAAAGAAACTGGCTACAACATCATGTTGTAGAATTCTTTTTGATTCATCTCATTTTGTCATTTCTCATGATACCCCCTGATTTGCATCCAACTTCCTGCTCTGATCTATAAAGGAATGTAAAAATGTAAATAAAAATGCTAGAATTATTTTAAAGAAACAAAAAACTTGTACAGTGTAGCACAAATGTATTTGAAGGCATCAGCCGATAGCAGGGGAATTCAGGCTCGCAGACACTGAAATGTTGTCAGCAGACAAGCAGATAATGTAGACTGGTTTTAACATTAGGGGGAAAGCAGCAGAAAATCAGCAGGCTAGCCCAGAAGAAATGAAATAACAGAATGAGGAAGAAGTCACTTGTTCACTGAGGATCCCAGTCCACATGAATTATGCATTCCTCCATGAATAGGTGAAATAATCCTCAGTCTCATTTTTTAGGGTCTTACATTGATAATACCTCTGCATCTCTCTCTCTTTTACTTCTGCTACTGTAGCACTTTTGCCCTCTAATCGTCATTGAAGTCGTGGGGTTAAAAAGGATTGACTGGAATTAGATTAGGCGGAAAATGCTCCTAGATATTTTCTAACAATGAGGGCAGTTAGACGTGTGACTGTTTCACAATCGCTAAAATCTCTTGCTTTGTTCAGAGCAGAATTTAGAATAGGGGGAATAACAGAATTACAAAATATAAGGTGAATTTTTTCATATTAAAATACTTTTTCCTGTCTCAGTTTAATGTGGATACACAGCCATAAGTGATGCATTTGTTGGCGTATTGCCCCGTAAACACTGGTGCTATAAAAAAATTGCTCTTTATTTTTTAGCGTTTCAACCAGGTCAACACAACAACACTGGCTCAACAAATGCAATGAGGTTGAAGTGGAATTAATTGTTTGATTGCCCAAAGGCAGACAGGGGGAGGGTTCGGAAACCTTGTTTTTGTCATTGTATTTGCAATTGACCCTTGGCTAAGCCTCGCCGTTAAAGTGTTTCTGACCAATCCTCTCTTAACTGTTGCCGTCCAACATTTCTCACAAGAGTTTCCTTTTTTCCAACGAGGGTCTGCGGGCAGAGGGAGTAATGTTTGTAGGAGTATTTTTAAGCAGGATTTTATAGTCATATATAGAGCATTAATCTTGTAAAAGTGACACGAGGTACCTAGAGAGGATACACACAGTTTTTTTTTCTTCTTTTTATTTGTATTTTTATTTTTAAATAAATCTCGAGAAAAGCGTGCCTTGGATTAAACTGTGTCAGCTCTCATTCTTAAATCAACATGTCAGTATAACATAAGCGAGGACACCTACATTTGCTCCAAGGTAAATTAAAGCTAATATCTAAATGTTAATTAATTTATGTGTTGGTTCAGATCTTAGTAAAGGCGATAGTATTTAAAGAGTTCACAGCATCATAGCAAGTGTGTTTTGAGATGTTATGAGCAGTTTTGTTCAATTATACTAATGTTATCAGGTGTGTAATCATTATTAAGTGACACTTTTCTCTTTTCAAGTGACTGTGGTAATCGTTTGCCTCAATTCTGATCCACAGTCCCCTCAGTTTTCAATCAAATCACTCTGTAATGTAACAATATATTTTATATAAATGTCAGATAAATATGCTTTAAAATGTCATTCCTCATTCCAGCCTACGTAAGAATATTATCAATTTAATTTGTTTTGCCAAAACCTGCATCATTCACGGCAATCTCCCATTCATTCCTATGGAAAGTTCTGCAAAGCTTGTCAGAGTGAGCAATGTTTATTTACATTACGTTCTCTGGAAAATACACTCCTTTCATTGCGGATCATACTTGGCACATGGAATGATGTATTTTGGGGGGGGGCAGGCACTCCAGGCAACTGGTTGACTTCAAGGTTTATTTGTCACATGCACAGTTGCAGTGACATTCTAGATGTCACCAGCTACCATACTGTGCTACAGAATGTAGAACTAAAACAAGACAAAGGCAGTAAAACACTACAAATACACACTAAATCAATATCACAAATACTTATTCAGTGCAGCTTATTTGACTTGTTGAAAACGTTTAGCATACAGTGTGGTCCAAATGTCTTAGTCATTGAAAATCTAAAATTCGAAATCTAAGTTTTAGGGTTTTGAAAAATGTAAAACAAAGAAAAAATTCTAATGTACAAAGAAAATGTTCAAATTTTTATGCTGATAATATAATTTAAATTAGAAAAATGCAAAATAAAAATATTTTACTAGTGGTTTCAGACTTTTGGGCCCCACTATATGTCCATCAATGTCTAAGAACATTTTAAAGTTTCCTCAAAATATATCTAGAATCTGCATAAAACCGCTGTGTATGTGTTTGGGTTAGAGTGAAAGAGAGCAGTAGAAATCTCCCTAATCCATTGTGCTATACATTTCCCTTAGCAGATATTAGCAGATGATGACATTAAAATACTGCATTTTAAATTAATACAAGCTATTATTTGGTAGAATTTATCAAAATCCAGAAGCATATAATATTGGAGGGATTAGCCGCAAGCAGGGGAATGTCACAAAATGAACAGAGGAAAAGATTAGTGGTTGATACTTTTAACAGATGAATCTGACATGTTTGAAAATCCTCATTTCAAATAGCTTTCAAGCGTATTGTTATGATGAGCAGTGGAGCTGAGCTCAGTGCAGATTGCAGTCGTACAACTCTCTGATGCAGCCCCCTTTTTTTTTTATCCAAAAGGAAGTAATTACAAAGATTTCCTGACTGACACAATGACAGCCTAACCAAAGGAGTTTGGAAACTGAAAGGGCCTCAGATTCACGAAGGTTCCGAAAACTGAAATCTAAATTGAAAGCCTGTTTTTTAGGTAAACATTCCCCTTCTCTGCATTTAGTTGCTCTTACTGTGTAAAGACTTCCCTCATTATTCACACTCTGTTTGGTATGGAAAGAGATGTAAATATGTGTTGACACTGCAAGCCCAGCTTGAATTGTTGAGTGGAGGGTTCACATATGCATCTGCAGAGGAGTCTTCGTCTGTGAGATATGTTATCTGGACTAGAGGATTTGCTTGGAATCTCTTTAATCTTTCTGCAGTCAGAAGCTACAAGGAAAGTACCTGGAAAGTGAGTTAACAGAAAACAGTTTGAAAAAGATGAGAACAATCATCTCTCTCACAAGAAATTGCAGTGAAAGACCTATTTTTTGAAAACCTCTCCTGACCCCCAACTGAGGTGTGCATCAATAAACGTGTTTTCTCCCTAAATCTCACTTTTGTTTCTCCTCAAGTCATTTGTAATGAACCAGCAGTCATTATAAATGCAACAATACAGAGCCAAGAACATCTTGTTTTTCAAAGATTTAACAGTTATGATGGATCATACAGACTTGTTTCCCCAGACAATCTTTGCTAACTCTTTTCGTTGTTTTATTTATTTATTTTTTATTTTTTTTGACTGTTCTGTTTATTTTTATCTTTTAATAAGTTATCTCTCAGATGCAGAAAGAGGTAGAACATTCTTTCTCCTCCTCCTGTTGTTGCAAGATCTGGCACACTTGACAGAGGTCCTTGACGTTTTTTTTTTTTTTTTTTTTTTTTTTTTTGCATCCAAGGGAGTTTTGAGTTGGTAAGAATTATGAAGAGTCCCAGTGTGCATCCCTGCCTAATTAAGACACTTCGAGGACACAGTGAGCACATATGTTGTGCTTTGATCTCTGATATGTACAAATGGCATGCCCACGTCTGGAACCAGACGGCATTCCGAACACCATTAACTACCAGCGCCAACCTCATTATAGAGCCCTACCTCTCATGCAGCAGGCAACACACTATTTCTAAACTTTGAGGAATTAAGAGGATAATTAAGACCACAAATAATCTGTAGTGATTTAATCAGATCCTGTTTTTAGCCATTATTCCACATCATTCAGTCCAGTTTTTGCCTGGAGTCCGACTGTCTTATAATTTCTATTTAAGAAAAGCTGCCAGAACCTCTGCAGGCCTTTAAACATTCATCCCTAAACTCAAGGATGGCTTTTAAATTTTGTTCTCTGTAACATTCCCCATTATTCACATTAATTAGTTGATTTGACCACTAAAAAAAGAACTAATTAGCCTCTTGGAAAAGTTTAATATTTTGCCGCTTAACATTAATTAATTTAATATCAAGCCAGAACTTTAACAGATCTGTTGCATTTGATTGGGGTTACACAGATACTTGAGGTGGAATTAAAATACTCTTTTGAATAAATTATCTCACTATACGTCAAACTAAGCTTTTCTTATGTTTTTCTTGAACAGCAAAATATCTTCATTTCAACTCAAAACAGTGATGTTTAGCCAGTTGCTGAAATTCAGCATGTGGCTGTTTTCACAGCTCATCCAAAAGGCTGTTGGAGATTCCCAGGATTGTTTTTTATTCCTCAGGTGATGTGAATCATCAGCCAGGTCTTGGAAACATAAATACACATGTGTGTGTATAATTCTGTCACTAATTAATTGTGCCTGACTCCAGGCAATAACACGCTTCTAGCACCTGTTATAGCCAGCATGACAAACTTGCTTAACTGCAGCATTGGCTTAACAGGAAAAGGCTCATTTTAAGCAATCGTATTTGTATGCCACAGTTTCAAAGTGAAATGTGTTTCAGAACGCTCTTGCAAATCTGCAGAGGAGAAGATATGATTCAATCACTTCAATTATGTTCTACATTCTGTGTGATTCTAAGATATTAAATGTTTGTTAGCTCAACTCAGAACACCGAACACAAACCTAGTGTCTTTGCATAAATCAAGCCAATTAGCAGATGGCTGCTCTCTCCTGTGCGTATCTATAATTGTGGGTAGTGGTGAGGGAGGAACAGGCTTGTGAGCTGAGAGGTAGCACACTCAATCAATGTTCTCCAGGGGAAAGATCAGCCTTTCATCAGATGGAACATATCCTGCAGAACTCCAGCCTGTGGCATGGGGGAAAAGAGGCTGCCACGCATTTACTCTAACAAGGCTGTTGTCTGTTCAATGTGACTGGCAGGCACTTTCATTTTGATGATTCCATTTTTCAGCTCTTTGACCTAGGTCATTCCCTTGGCTTTCGAACTGTATACCATGGCTTCTCTTCCAAACAGTTTAGCACTTTAAAGGGATAGTTCACCCAAAAACGAAAATTCTCACACTGATGGATGTTGTTCCATGCTTTCATGTTCTTCCAGTGAAACACAAAAGGAGACGATTTGAAGAATGATTATGCAGCGTTTTCACCAACCTGAATAACATTACTATAACTAAATTAGTAGTTTAATTATAGTGTTTTGCATGGCTTGTTCTACGTGTCACTGCAGTTTCCTGGTGAAATTAACACTAGAGGTGCTACAACTACAATGACTTTTATTTACTTTCACACAAATCACAAGTAAAACACAATTAAATAATCAGTTCATAAACACTTTTCACTCTGTTCCTCACTACAATGATATCTTATGACATCAAATCTATTTTACTGTAGCGCATGATTTCAAAGGTGATACATTTTAAAATTTGCATTACATAAGCGACTCCGTTTACTAGCTTATTGCAGTGTGGTCAGGTTACATGGTAGCTCAACTGATAGAGCGCTGTATTTGCAATGCGAAAGACTGGGGTATGAGCCCAGCAAAGCATGGGAGTCAACACATCATAGAATTACCACAAAATGACGTGGTTGCTTCAGCAATTGTGTTTTGCACCTCACAAAATTGCTTTTATGACACTGTCTGTTAGGTTATGGTGTAGGGTAGGGACATAGGTGTTATTTTAATCTTTATAGAGCATTAACCTTAAAGGTTTTATTTATTTACAACTCAGCTTAATGACAAAACGTTCAACGGTAACCCCTGTCAGATGGTTGCTTGGGGCCATGGAAATTGTAACACCGCCCCTGCATGATAGAGCATTAAATTCATCTGTTTTGTTTATCTTTACAGTGGATGTTTCACCCCAAAACTGACGTGATATATGTAATGAACCACATCATTTCATTTTACAAAAACGTTGCCACATTCACGTAATGTTTATGAGATCAGGCTGGCTTTTCCATGCAAAGAGAGTTCACGGTTACCATGGCTGTCAGTTTCCCAAAAAGACAAAAATACCAAATATACCATAAAAGCATCATAGGGATAGTCAGTACGACTTGTGTGCAATATTCCAAGTCTACCGAAGCAATTAATTGCCATTCAGTATTTTGAAACATTACATACATCTTTGTGGTGAGGAACAGAAAGAAAATGTAAATGTTAGGCAGCTTTATAAGCTTTGAAATCTCATCCACATTTGCATTCAGATTCACAAATGGCATGTTGAAGTGTCATACCATGTTTAATGTCATTTATACCAAAACAGCATTGGTTCTTATGTTTGTCGTAACTAAATGAGACACGGCCATAAAAATATGCAGACCAAAAAAAAAAAAAAAAAAAAAAAAAAAAGAAAAACTGTACTATGTACTTGTTATAAGGACAGAATTTGCATTTTGGGGTGAACTTTTTAGATGAATAGCATTTTAAACAGTATGTGGTTAAGTCTGTGAAGCCAGTCTGTCATGGACTGGCCACCTGTCCAGAGTGTTTCCCTGCCTTTGGCCCAAGACAGCTAGGATAGGCTCCAGCACTACCCATGACCCTAAATAGGGTTAGGGTTAGGCGGCTATAGACAATGGATGGATGGATGTGGTTAAGAGATTTGTACTTGTTGTTTAACTGTCATAGAAGTGTTCAAAAAGAATGACATGTAAAAGTACAGTAACATTTATTTTAGGTCATTTGTATCATTAAAATTGTGAGTAGCCATGATTTTACATAGTGCAGTATATTACAATTTGTAAACCCTCAGTGCTGAAGATGTATGCTGTCAATAGATGGCTTTTTGCCCAGTTGTGTTTAACTGTACTAACAGAGTAGGTAAACCAGTACAGTTACTTACCCCCAAGCTGCTCTTCTGGATTGGCATCCCCAGAGGCTCTGAATTATTCACAGAGTCTCCAAGAAAGCAGAACCGAATCTCAACAAGATTTCATGTTTGCCACCACTGCAAATCTTCTCCACATGGAGGCTGCAGTATTCACTTTGTTCCCAGAGATTCTCACTTTCGGTGGCTCGCCTTTTTGAAGTCAAGCTCTAACAACCCCTGGGATCTCCTCTGTGTGCTGTTATGTTTATGCTCTCAGCCATACGCATGCCACTGTTGACAGTCTTTTGAACTACACAATAGCACAGACTTTCTTTATCCTATTTGTCTTACATTCAGAAGTCAAGCAGTGAACTCAACAGCACCTGGAAATTAACAGCGAAATTTGAATAGATCCAAAAATACTACCTAAGTGCTCCACTTGTGTGATTATATAAAAAATAAACCAAAAATAATCAGAAAAAGTAAATAGTCTTACTTATTACAAATGCTATAGTTGACTTATTAGGTATTTGATATTTTGTATGAATATATGCATGAAAAATGAAAAAGCACAGTGTTTTACATCAAGGAAATTCTTGAAATAGAGTTCTGCTTTTATAATTAGACATTTATTTCCTGTGTTGACATATTTCCTATAATGCGGAAAACTATTTGAAAATTGGACAAAAAGACAAAAGGTACTTACCGTCTTTCATGAGGAAATGCATCATGGGTGGTCACTACCAGGCCCGTTTGGCAGGCTTTATTGGCTGCGATTCTCTGATTGGTAGATCTTCCTCAGCTGGGTGGTGTAGTGCTATTAAACACATAAAAAAAATTAAGTTGAAATAATAGAAGAAAAAAAAACGTATGGCTTCAAGAGAACTATATTGTCATGTCACGTCATTCTTATGTTTTCCCCAAGGACTCTTATTTTGAAAAGACTCTTAGTTTGAAGTTTTGTATCTTCCTGTTTTTTGCCCTAATTATATCCCAGGTGTTCTTCATCTCCTTGTTATCCAATGTGTATATATACCCTCTTGTTCTTTGCTTCCGGGTCGGTTCTTATTTGTATGTAGAGCATTGGAAGACAGTATAATGATGTGGAGTTTATGTTTACCTGCTTAGTTGAGTTGTATCTTCTCTTTATTTATCATTAAATGAGCTGCATCTGGATCCTCTCTCTCACCTCATCACTACACAAACCATGACAGAAGAACCGACATGGGGTGTGTTTCCCAAACAATGACGTAACTCACTGCTTAACCACCGTAGTATGATGCATCGTTAGAGAAACTAACTAACTAGCTAGTCACGACTGTTTCCCGAAACCCTAGTTACTATGTCGCATATCCATCGTTTGAACCATGTTGGTTCAACAATGAGAGCTGTTGTTAATGATGTTACTCAGGGGGTAGAGTGATAACTTCTGCAGAGATCAAATGGATATCAAATTATAATGGCTCATTTACATGGACACAAAGCCGTTTAGTGTGAAAACTGCTTAAGACACTAAATAGACATTTACATTTATATGCACTTTGTAAGTGGCGTACTCTTTACTACAGTATACAAGCGGTTTGGTCAGTAAGCAGCTCCACAGCAATATTATTCCCCTGTGCTGTAAATAACAAATGGCATCTGAGGACTACTTCTGTTATTTTCTGTTCTCCGTAGTTTTGCTTTATTTTCACACGCCCCTCTGTTGCTGGTATGTTTGTTTTCATTGTGACCTCTCGCAGCATTGAGCTGCAATAGTGGGGTTTCCCCTCTTACCCCACACATATGCACACTTTTCAAAAACCAATAAGAATGCCCCTTTTATGAAAGTAGAATTCAATATATACGGAGTGAAAGATACAGACTGGGTCTGACAAATGGGGCTCTGGTGAAGCTATGTGGTGCTGCATGGCAACTAACATATGATTTTAAAGTTGCTTTTTGGTGACGGAGAAGTTAAAAACCTTCACAATCTGAATTTAAATACAAAATATAATGTCCCGTTTGATGACCAGAAGTACTCTGTCATTTTTTAACATGGGTTTTGAGTTAGTGCTCTTCTAATACACTGGGAATTCATCCAGTAGTTTAACAAGTAGAAAGGAGCACATAACAGGTGATACTTGTGACTTGGTGCATCACAGTAGCATTGAAAAGCCAGATCAAATGTAAGAAATTGTGTGAATCATGTCATGCAATGTCTTCATTATCAACTACCAGAATAAATGGAATAAAAAAAAATACGCCCCCCCCCCCCACCCCACCCCACCCCACTCCACTGTGTGTGATTAAGAATCCTATTTATTGAATGAAATACAAACATTTGTTGTTTTGCAGGGATGACCCACCAAAACATACACTACAAGAGTCAAGTAACTTAAGCTGGTTATGTTAAGATTCTCAATATACCGTGTATTCGGAAAGTATTCATAGTGCTTCACTTTTTCCACATTGTTATGTTACAGCCTTATTCCAAAATGGATTAAATGCATTATTTTCCTCAATTCTACAAACAATACACCATAATGACAACGTGAAAGAAGTTTGAAATCTTTGCAAATTTATAAAAATAAAAAAACCCACACATGTACACAAGTATTCACAGCCTTTGCTCAATACTTTGTTGAAGCACCTTTGGCACCAATTACAGCCTCAAGTCTTTTTGAGTATGACGCTACAAGCTTGGTACACCTATTTTTTTGGCAGTTCCTCCCATTCTTCTTTGCAGGACCTCTCAAGTTCCATCAGGTTGGATGGGGAGCATTGGTGCACAGCCATTTTCAGATCTCTCCAGAGATGTTCAATCAGGTTCAAGTCTGGGCTCTGGCTGGGCCACTCAAGGACATTCACAGAGTTGTCCTGGAGCCACTCCTTTGTTATCTTGGCTGGGTGCTTAGGGTCGTTGTCCTGTTGGAAGATGAACCGTTGCCCCAATCTGAGGTCCTTTTGGCAAACTCCAGGTGGGCTGTCATGTGCCTTTTACTGAGGAGTGGCTTCTGTCTGGCCACTCTACCATACAGGCCTGATTGGTGGAATGCTGCAGAGATGGTTGTTCTTCTGGAAGTTTCTCCTCTCTCCACAGAGAAATGCTGGAGCTCTGTCAGAGTGACCATCGGGTTCTTGGTCACCTCCCTGACTAAGGCCTTATTGCTCAGTTTGGCCAGGTGGCCAGCTCTAGGAAGAGTCCTGGTGGTTCCAAACTTCTTCCATTTACAGATGATGGAGGCCATTGTGCTAATTGGGACCTTCAATGCTGCAGAAATTTTTCTGTACCCTTCCCCAGATCTGTGCCTCAATACAATCCTGTCTTGGAGGTCTACAGACAATTCATTGGACTTCATGGCTTGGTTTGTGCTCTGACATGCACTGTTAACTGTGGGACCTTATATAGACAGGTGTGTGCCTTTCCAAATCATGTCCAATCAACTGAATTTACCACAGGTGGACTCCAATCAAGTTGTTGAAACGTCTCAAGGATGATCAGTGGAAACAGGATGCACCTGAGCTCAATTTTGAGTGTCATGGCGAAAGCTGTGAATACTTATGTACATGTGATTTTTTTCGTTTTTTTATCTTGAATAAATTTGCAAAGATTTCAAACAAACTTCTTTCACATTGTCATTATGGGGTATTGTTTGTAGAATTTTGAGGAAAATAATGAATTTAATCCATTTTGGAATAAGGCTGTAACATAACAAAATGTGGAAAAAGTGAAGCGCTGTGAATACTTTCCGGATGCACTGTACAAGATAATAGCCATGATAATATAAGCCAAACATGACACAAAACACATCCTTTATTTAAATCCTCAGACAATTCAAAAGAGAAGCCTTCACATTTTCTTAAGCCACAGCATGATAACTATGGAAAAAAAAAAAAAAAAAAGAAAGCATGAAAGCAGCCTATTTTAAAACCAAAAACCCATTAACAGATGAATACAATAATTTGATAATCAAATTAAGCTGTGCCCTATTACTGTCACAAATCATTGATGAAACACTCACATTTAGTTAGTTAATTTACTTTATTAGCCACCAAGGTGTTTCTATCCGTTCCTCAGATGCATCAGCAGCAGGAGTATTAATGGCTCCCCTAAAAAATACAGTATCTATGTGTGTAGCAAATGCTCAACAATGGCGGTTTTACAAAGAATCCAACAGCTTGAGCACAGAAGGCGACACAGAAGTCGACACAGAAGTCAGGTAGTGCATATAAATGCTTACATAAGGACACATTTCTCCCCACTTGACCCTCTATCTGATGATGACATCATAAGAAAATTCTGGATTCCAAGGACCTAGATCCTTGAATTGCTGCAGGTTGTGAAACCACACCTTCAGAGGGCCACAAGAAGAAACTACGCCTTAAGTCCAGCAGTGCAGTTCTTAGCTGCACTGTATTATTGTGCTGTGGGAAGTTTTATGCAGGTGGTTGGTGATGGCCTGTGGCTCATCAAGTCTTAGGTCAGCAAGGCTGTGAAAGCAGTAACACTTTTGCTGTTACAGATTATGACCACACTGACTTTACCCAAAACTCCTCAAAAATGATGATGATGATGAAGATTCTGCTGCTACTGATGATGATCCACTGAACCCACATCAAGGCAAAATGCATCCTGCAGAAGCAGAACTCAGAGAACATTTAATTCAGAAAATGTTTGGTTACTTTTTTCATTTTTAAATACAGTTTGGTTACTGTATTTTCTATTATTTCACACATAACTTGTGTTAATAAATATTTTGGGTACCTTGATCTATGTTTGTTTTCCACTGCAAACATTAATTGAAAGACTACTGCAAACAAGAAGTATACATTGTTTCTATAACATAGCCTATTGAGAATATTCCATATTATATTCTACTTCTGTTAACACCTCACAATAAACATAAAACCACTTACACAGACATGTTATCCCATACAGAAATCAGATATATGGCCATACATGTATATTTCTACAATTATTGTTCATTTATTTGGGCATATTGGCTATATAAAATTACATGGTAATTTGGGAAATTATGATTTACATATATGAAAGTGTAATATATTGAAATATGTAAATTAATGAATTTTACACTTACATAGCGCTTTTCTGACACTATACTCAAAGTACTGCAGATATGTTGCATATTCTGTATGTACAGTACAGATAACTTTTTATATCAGTGAAAACCATTAACATACATATTGTGTTTAACATATATAGCCATATGTGAAATTTCTCTTTGGAAAATGTTTTAACAAAGATATTCGCTTGTAAATAATAAACTCACCTTTTCTATGTGAAAACAAGGACAATCCTGTGTTCCAAATGGCATAAATAATGCCTTGGGAGGGCACTTTGAAGGGAGAACAACTGTGACAGTCATGCTGGAAAATCGTTTTAAACTGAATTTCCAATAAAAATAACTTTGAGCACCACAACTTCAAGCCTTTCAAAGCTCTCAGAGTGGATGGTGAAGTCTTTGAAAGGAATAGGGCATAGGGGTGATAAGTCTGAATAGAACACACCCCAGTTGCGGCAAAATCAATGACATCGACAATGCAAACTAACAAGGAACTATGCTTCTAACCACAGGCGGAGAACTTTGTGACGCAGTTTGCAAATGTTCGTTGGAAATATGTTTTCGGGAAACACCAAATCGTTGAACTATGTTGGTAATGATTGAACTTGCGACCATAGTTCGCTAACGATAGTTTTGGGAAACGCACCCCAGCCAAAATGGATCCAGCAGAACTAATTGGGCGACTTTCCCAAGGGTCCACTCCTGTGGCAGAGTACTGCCTCAAATTTTGGAATCTGGCCGCTCAGTTCAGAATCAGAATCAGAGTTGACATTATTGCCAAGTAAGTTTTCACATACAAGGAATTTGCCTTGGTGTTTGATGCATACAATAACAATAAACAATAAACATAGTAAAATAATAAATAATAAACTATATTTAAGATACAATATATAGAGAAAAAGTAAACTGACTGGTTTTAATAAAGGAGCTGTACAGATGTGCAAAATATGTGCAGTTGTGCAGGGATGTGCAAAAATATGTGCAGAATATGAACCACAGAATGTGCAAATGTTCACTGTACACAGTTGTTCACAGTACACAGAAAAGTTCACAGTTTGAGTATAATAAAAAGTGTAATAGACCAGATAAATGTTCAAGTTGACACAAGACAGATCTGGAAACTGATAACAGACAACTGAACTGGAATTAAAGATCCACAGAGCTATGTTCTGGTTTGGACTTGTGAGGAAGCTGGTCCTTTTGTATTGTGACAAGACAAGATTGTCTTTCTCTTCAAGATTTGATCTCTGAAATCATAAGGGCTAACCTTCTGCTCTCAGAAATATTACTTGTGTTGAAACTACCAAGACTCTCACACTTAATTACCAATACTACTTTAATATATTGTTTTCCTCACTCACCTGCATTAATCAGTTACAGCACCCAATGATGACATTGATCTAGCTGTCATCAGAATTACAGGTTACTTTTGACTTTTTAAACATTGTGTATTTTTTAATAATCCATGCAATTTACAACTAATAACCCCCTCGACGGAGGCCCCTCTGCTCCTAGCTCCGGTGGTTCCTTGACGGAGGCCCCCTCTGCTCCTAGCGCCTGTGGTCCCGGAGACCCCCTCGACAGAGGCCCCTCTGCTCCTAGCTCCGGTGGTCCCGGAGACCCCCTCAACAGAGGCCCCTCTGCTCCAAGCTCCGGTGGTCCTAGAGACCACCTCGACGGAGGCCCTTCCGTTTCCCGCTCCTCCTCCAGCGGCTTCGTCCACTCCTCCCGAGTCTTCCATGGCTCCACCCTCCGAGTCTTCTGCGGCTCCGTCCTCTGAGTCTTCCGCAGCTCCACCCTCCGAGTCTTCCGTGGCTCCACCCGCTCCACCTCCTGAGATTAATGCGGCCCCGCACGCTCCATCCCTTGAGCCTCCTGTGGTTTCATCTCATGAGCCGCATACTGCGGCTCCGCCGCCTGAGGCTCAATTCCCTGAGACTCCTGCGGCTCCGTCTCCTGAGCCGCCTCTGGCTCCGCCTCCTGCGGCACCGGCCCCTGAACTTCTTGCGGCTCAGCCTCTTGAGCTTCACCCTCATGCAGCTCTGTCTCCTGAGCCTCCATCCCTTGCAGCTCTGCCGTCAGAGTCTCTACCTTCAGTGGCTCCACCCCCTGACCCTCTGCCAGTTCCATCCTGGTATCCGGATATTGCACCAACTCTGCACAAACCACCGGACCCTGCTCCCTTCCTGGAGCCACCTCCCTGGCTGCCAGACCTCACTCCCTTCCTGAAGCCACTTCCCTGGTCACCGGCTCTGCCCTGGTCCCCTAGTCTCTGCCAGTCTCTGGGTCCTCCACCGGCTCCGTGATGGAATATTGTCTTTTTCTTTTTTTGGGCTCCGTCCTCTGCGTCTTCCGCAGCTCCACCCTCCGAGTCTTCCGTGGCTTCGCCCGCTCCACCTCCTGAGATTAATGTGGCCCTGCACGCTCCATCCCTTGAGCCTCCTGTGGTTTCATCTCATGAGCTGCATACTGCTCCCCTGAGGCTCAATTTCCTGAGACTCCTGCGGCTCTGTCTCCTGAGCCGCCTCTGGCTCCGCCTCCTGCGGCACCGGCCCCTGAACTTCTTGTGGCTCAGCCTCTTGAGCTTCGCCCTCCTGAAGCTCCATCCCCTGAGCCTCCATCCCTGGCAGCTCTGCCGTCAGAGTCTCTATCTTCAGCGGCTCCACCCCCTGACCCTCTGCCAGTTCCATCCTGGTAACCGGATATTGCACCAACTCTGCACAAACCACCGGACCCTGCTCCCTTCCTGGAGCCGCCTCCCTGGCTGCCAGATCTCGCTCTCTTCCTGAAGCCACTTCCCTGGTTACCGGCTCTGCCCTGGTCCCCTAGTCTCTGTCTGTCTCTGGGCCCTCCACTGGCTCTGTGATGGAATATTGTCATTTTCTTTTTTTGGGCTTCAGGAGCCGGGGAGAGTAAACTTTCTGTGTTCTGTCACATCACGTAATTCTTATGTTTTCCCCAAGGACTCTTATTTTTTAAAGACTCTTAGTTTGAAGTTTTGTATCTTTCTTTTATGTCTGTATTCCTGTTATTTGCCCTAATTTTATCCCAGGTGTTCCTCATTTCCTTGTTATCCCATGTGTATATATATCTTCTTCTTTGCTCCCGGGTCAGTTCTTGTTTGTATGTAGAGTGTTTTAAGACAGGATCCTGCTGTGGAGTTTGTTTACCTTCTTCGTTGAGTTGTATCTTCTTCTGTTTATCATTAAAAGAGCTGCATCTGGATCCTCTCTCTCACCTCATCACTACACAAACCCTGACACATATACCACTGATTAACAACCTCTGAGCTCAAGGTACAGTAAGTCTGTCTTTGTAGAGGTTTAAAAGTTAGCGTTAAAAATTAATTTGCCTATTTATTTATCCGTTAAAAATTAATTTGCATATGATTTATTAATTCAGAATAAATTAATGGAATATTTACTTTTGGAACCCGAATGTTGTGATTTATTAAAAGGATTTTCCTTTTTTATTTAATGTATTTTTTGGAAAAGCCAATAGCATTTAGTTACGTCACAGCCATGAACAACGATTTACTACTTGCTAGTTGGTTGCAAACAGAATTAGAGGGAGGGACATAAAATATGTATATCTGATAAAAGGTTAATTTTGTTAACTTTTAGGTGTAAACTGGCACATATATGGCTCCAAAGCTAATATATATATAGACTAAAAGCCATAAAAAAATCCTTCTGCAGAAGATGTAATCTGATTTGTATAATTGTGTTTGATCATTTTCTTTTATTAGTTGTAAATTGTTTAAAAAGTCAAAAGTAACCGGTAATTCTGACGACAGCTAGATCAATGTCATCTGTAACTTATTAATGGAGGTTAGTGAGGAAAACAACATATTAAAGTAGTATTGGTAATTAATTGTGAGAGTCTTGGTAGTTTCAACACAAGTAATATTTCTATATGCCATATGGGACTAAAGCACCAGAGAGGCATACAGAAGTCTTTTAATCTCAGTTTGAGCCATTTACGAGTTGTAATGATTGCACATGTTTCTAATGTGAGCTCAGGTGAAAGGAAAAGGGAGCACTTTATTCCCAGAGTGGAAATAAAGTGGAATCTAGCACAGGTATGGCTGCTATTTATTTACTGTTAGCAAAACCTAAGCCTTAGATTTCCCTCAAGTTTTTTCTTTCTTTTCTTCCTTTTTTGTGACTACAGGGAAAGCACATCAAGTGTGTCAGGAATGAAAACAGAAGGGAAAAGATACGGCACCAGAAGAGATGGTTTCAGTGGCATGACTAGAAAGCATATTGATTTCTCTTTAGGGTCACTGAACTTGGTGGGACTTTGCAATGCAGGAAAAAAAAGGGGCAGATGGAAAGAATGGGGAATGCAATGCATTAGCAAAGGCAGCAGAGAGTTAGTCCATTCAGAATGTTTTTACCCCCAGTCCCTCTCTATGCTTGAGTTCACAGATGAAAAGTGGTGGGCATCATTTGATGTGTCTTGAAATGACAGTTTGCTTTTATGCGCCCTGTGACCCAATAAGCAACAAGGAGGAAACTAATTTGTACAAGAGGAATGGATTTTCAGCCCTATCTAGGTTACATGTGCAAAGTTAGTCAGTATGCTTGATTATACACTGTGGCAGCTATGACGATTACACTGCCTCAAGCTTTTGAATAAGAATTACTTTCAGTTTTA
Organism: Myxocyprinus asiaticus; assembly: GCF_019703515.2. Lineage (NCBI taxonomy): Eukaryota > Metazoa > Chordata > Actinopteri > Cypriniformes > Catostomidae > Myxocyprinus > Myxocyprinus asiaticus. The sequence goes on from NC_059380.1 coordinate 9,897,757, forward strand.
AGCAGATGAGACTGGCCCACTGAGATTCTTTGTGGTCTTCACAGGTCTCTCTACCTGCCTCTCTGTTTCAGAGTCAATTGCCGTGGTGATGATTCACAGACTCTGCTTGGCCTTGGTTTGTATGGTATGCCCTCATTTCCATGTGAAAGGTTTGTTCGCTCTCAGTACCTCAGTCTTTAGCCAGCTATACAGTACATATCTCACATCTCTCTCTCACCATCCATTTGCATTCAATTCAATTGCATCACTTCTCATTTCTGAGGTGTCTGATCCCTATTGAAAGGTCTGCAGCCCCAGTCATTCAATTTGCCCTAAAGGAAATACACATTTAGTAGCGCTAAAAATATAGAGAACAGCTTGGGTAAAATGAAAAAAGAGAGAAAATGTAGCCCCCAATTTACCTTGTTGAACATTTGAATAGACAAAATACTGTTGTTGTTAGTGTCTGCTCTTTTCATCCACAACATGAAAGAGACATAAACATCTGAAATTGTTATGGCTGCAGATCTTTATAAGGAGGTGTTAATGAGCCATGCTGGTCTTGTTTAATTTATCTTGATCTTAAGCATTTCAATAGACAGATTCCTTCCATCCCTAATCATGTTGCAATCTGTAAAGAAGGGAAAATAACTTTTTTTAATTTTGTATATTGGATCTCATTCTTTGAGCTTGCTTAATTGCAAAGAATGGCTTTCACTAAACTCTTTTGGTTTGCGGTGATGTCAGCAAGTATCTAAAGCAGGTCATGTGTTGTAAGCTGTTGGTCCAACTGTGGATCTGAAGAAGTCTGTACCACCTGGCTCTTACTCAAGATTCTACTTTGAACCCTTTCTTGCTAGAAAGTCTGTTGTTCTGGAGGGAACAGGGGCCAGGATACTGACTTCTGTTGTGCATTCTGTCTGATTCTCGAATGACTTTCTTCCTCATTAGCCTGATTTATTCAGGATGGCAATGCCCCCACCAACACCGATACTGGAGGCTAGAAAGCACTGAGGCTGAGCATGAGTATGCCGATGAGGATGTGAGAGGACATGTCACCATGGCAACAGTAGGGGAGCTTTGCTGTTTCAAATGCGAGAATGAGTTATCGCCGTTTCCCTTTCATTGCCTTTCGGCTGTGCTGGCTCTTACTACCCCCCCCCCCCACCCCTTTCTGGCTATGTTAAGCACTTTGTGTTCCACACACAGCTAATTGCAGTTTGTTCCTTCACAGGAAGTTCTTTAAACAGATTTTTGTATTTCGTAATTACACACTGCAATGAATGATCCGGACATCATCAACCCGAGTCATAAGTCAGCAAGTGTCCAGTTTCTATTCCCAAGTCTTAAACGGGCCTTTTAATAATGCTGTAAGGTTTATTCTGTTTCATATCATTGTCTTGGATCAGATCAGTTTCAAAGTAAGTCTGCCTGCAAATCAGTTGTGTAAAGCAATATTCAGTGTCTTTGGACCATGTACCTGTTTCTTGCAAGTTGTCATGGTTTTGCACTCAATCCCTGATCATATTGTTAAAGAAAACCCCTTAAGGAAGTGGAACAGGATATTGCAGAGAAAAACTGGATGATTACCTTAGTTTTTTCTGTGGTGAGAGGAATTCATTTATAAGGCAAGCAGTGGCCTCAGTGTCTTTGAGTGAATGAGACCCGCAAGAAAAGAAGGTTAAATTGAAGACTCAGGCTTCACAATACTAGTGTCAATGTTCTGAAACTTGTCATCTGGTCTCCCTGCACTTGACTACCTGATGGTTCTTCGATGACCCAGAAGGAGCTTTTTTTGGACTTCTCTCACAAAAAAAGTCACTTTGTCTCAACAATGTTACACAAAATGGAACATTTACTTTAACACTGACAGTCTGTCCAGTGAGAATTTACACAGGAGCATAAGGTAGTGTCACCTCAAGCAGAGTATCTCATAACGTTTGCAGTTGCACAGATTCTCTTATAGAGAAAGGTGAACTCTCTAACTTTGCTATAAGGAATTAGAACTAGTCATCTTTCTTTAGCTGTCAAGGAAAGTAGAGGTGAGGGAAAGAGGTGAGACACCTTTGAAGAAGGCTACCTTTTTTTGAGGACAGAAATATTGAGGAAAGAGAGAAAAAGGAGGGGTGGAGATGCTGGCAGACAGTACCACAGGAAGCCCAGAATGGGGTAAGATCTGAGGCTCTCTGCCATCTTTGCAGGTAATATGGTGCCACTGTTCTTCACTCCCATTATCCCATAGGCTCAGAGCATTTCCACTCCAAAGTAAAGGGGTTGGGGGTGGTGGGGTATGAAGTAATGTGAAGCCAACATCCTCGGTGGACCATTCCTGGAAGCTTTTTTCTCTACAAGAGTGTTTGGCATGCTACGTTTCACAGAGTATGTAAAAACGGTGAAAATTTGTGTCAAAGTCATACTTTTAATCTTTGTGTTGTGTCACGTGGGAATTATAATGCTATAGATTCCCAAATGCATTTACTGTGGATGAGAATTTTGTTCTAGGGAGACATCCTAAATCAGTTATGATGTTTTGATCTAGTTTACAAGCCAGCCTACCTTGTAGTGCGAGCAAGCAGTTCTCTCAAATGTGGCTTTGCTTCCATTTTCCAGTGCTGCTGGGATTTTTGTCCTCAGTCAGGTAAACAGAGTGACAGCTTAATCCGTTTCTGATATGATTTCATGCAGATGAAGGCTAACACACTCAGTCAGGCAGAAATGAGATGCTGGATGTGTCTGCCAACGTTGCTTTAGAAAGAGATTCCTCATGAATTATTTGTTTTCCTGACAGAGATGGCAAACGGACAACACTCAGGGGTGAATTCACTAAACAGTTGCGCCCGGGTACGGCACGGGCGCACCTTCCCTCAGTAGTGCTAGGGTCTTCTCCTTGGGCAAGAGAGAACAACCCTCAAGCCCCCCTTGCTTACCTAGGGTCACAGCTATAAAGGTTTTTCCACCACTCTGTAAGAACCCAGAGTTTAAAAGATCCCTTTTTTATCTCTTTACTATTATAAGAAATAGGAAAAGAGATGACTCGTTTGCCGTGAGTTGCGACCCGTGTCGGTGGAGGAAGAGATCCTAGTCCCTGGGAAATGCGGTTTGCTTCGGACTCCATTATTTCAACACAGTACTTTGGCTCCTACTTCACCTAGGTGGGAGGTTGGAATGGCTCGATCCAATCAATCGGCTGGTCAAGACTTGCCCTGGGACTGCTCTATGTAGGATAACTGAACATAAAATATTTCTCAGACTCCCAGTAGGCATTGGCTAAGGGTCAATCAAGTAAATTGAGCAACTTGTTGCTCAGTTTGCTTGAGTATATCATCCCTGTATCCCTGAAGCATAATCTGCTGGAGATCCACGGCGCTGTGCATCCCTCTCTTTTGGGCTCCAAGGTGGGTGGGGAGCAGAGATGATGAAACTGAAAACCTAAAACATGGTGTAACACTTTTCAATGAAAGGAGGAGGCGAGAACTTAAATAATAATTTAATGAATAACTTAAACAAAAACACACAACCATAAACACACAGTACAGCTGCCTGTAATTCTGTCTCTCTCGAACTGTCGTCCCCGGCTGCCTTTATCCCTCGCGCGCCCCATCAGGCTGATTGGGGACCGGGCGTGCGTCATTCCAGCCCGGCCCCGCCCTCCTCGGCTCTACACATGGCTATAAAACACACCTAAAAAAAAAAACGTTTTTTAGACTTGGACACTGATAATACTTCAGAAAACAAAGGTGCCTCTATACCAAATAATGATGACTGGCCAAAATCTATCATCACTGAAGCTGCTGCTCCAGACTTTCCAATCAGCAAGCTTTCCCCTTTTGCTATACAAAAGGGTATTACAGGAATTGCAGGTACAGTAAAAGAAGTGAAAAAGCTTCGATCTGGTCAAATTTCTGTGGAGTGCAGTAAAAAGGCCAATGCTGAAAACCTATTACATGCCAGCATGTTAGCTGGAGTACAGATAAAGACCTTCCCTCATCCAACTCTGAATTACAGTAAAGGAGTAATCTGCACTAGAGAGCTGGACGACGTGGATGAAGAAGAAATAACGCATGAGCTCAAGACTCAAGGAGTAACAAATATTAAAAGAATAATAATCAAGAGAGAAAAGCGAACAATCAAAACTAGTACGTACATTCTCACTTTTAATAAACTGCTATTTCCAGAATTTTTTTTGAATTGGATACCTAAGTGTTCCGGTGGACCTATTTGTACCCAACCCTCTGCGGTGTTTCAACTGTCAAAGGTATGGACACGGATCCAATGGCTGCAACAACAAACATACCTGTTGCAACTGTGGGGAGGAGGGCCATGACAAAGAGGGTTGTGAAAAACCACCGAAATGTTGTAACTGCTCAGGTGACCACCCAGCTGCATCAAAACAGTGTCCCATGTGGATCAAAGAAAAAGAAATAAAGAAGATCAGATGTACTAAGAGAATCAGTTATCTTGAAGCAAAGAAAATGGTGGCTGCTGTCCCTGTGTTTACTCTGAATAAAACCTTCACCTCTGCTGCAAAAAAGCTGTGAGAACAATAGATTGCCAGACAGATATCACCTGGATGCACAAAGATAAACCCCAAACTATAAATTATAGTAATACTCCCCCAAAGACGAAGAATACAGGAACTCAGAGTGAAACTCTTCTAAATGACATTCATCCCAATCAGAGCTCAATAACAGAGAACCAAAAAGCAAATAAAAACAATAGAAAGGCAAGCACTTCACAATCAAAAGCACCCCAGGACGAAATTTCAAAGACCAGGCAAACTGGAGATGTGGAAATGAAAGAGAGTGAACATCATAGTAGAAGTCCGTCCCCTAAAGGCAGAATCAGGCCAACTGTCCCTATTCTCCCTAACAGGTAATGGAGAATGTTATCATCCAATGAAACTGTCATGGTATCAGGGCTAATTTTACGGAGCTACAACGTTTAATTGCAATCACCAATCCTATTGCCATATGTCTTCAGGAAACACAATTACCATCAGATTGTACTCTTTTAAAAAATGTACAATTTTTAATACCTTTGGTCCCAATGACAAGCGGGCTTCCGGTGGTACAGTCATTTTAATAAGAAATTATGTGATCCATAGTCATATAAATATTTAAAGCAACCTACAGGTGACAGCAGAACGACTGACTCTGCAGAAAACCATCACAGCCATTTCTATCTACATTCCTCCAAACTCAAATTTGACACACACGGACCTAGATCACCTTGTTGCTCAGCTCCCACCCCCCTTTATTCTCATGGGTGATTTTAATAGTCACAACTTTCTGTGGGGTAGCAATCTTTGACAAAAGGTAAAAAGATTGAAGATTTTATAGATGACCATACTTTATGCCTTCTAAATAATGGATCAAATACCTACTTACACCCGGGACATGGAACATACTCTGTGATCGTCTTCGACCTATCATGGAGAGTCTGGCATGACCTCTGTGGTAGTGACCACATCCCAATCATTGTAACATCAAAGGAAGAGAGGAAGAAACAAATGTACAAAGATGGCAAATTAAAAAAGCTAATTGGTTTCAGTTTCAAACCTTCTGTTATGAGGGGCTTGCATGGTTTCCAGAAGACAGCCCTGATGTGATGCAGAATTATACTAAAACTCTTATAACTATAGTTACTGATACAGTAGCTTCCATGACTTCCATGGTTTGATAAATGTAAGGAAACCATAAAAGAGAGGAAGAAAGCTGAAAGGCTTTTCTTTAGACACTTGTCAACTGAAAATCTTATCAAACTCAAGATGAGTAGAGCACGAGCAAGAAGAATCATAAATGAAGTTAAAAAGGAAAGCTGGAGAAGATTCATTTCCAACTTGACAACAAGTACTTCATCAAACCAAATATGGAACTTGCTATGGATAATAAAGGGAAACACTGGCCCTCAAATACAACACATCAAACAGCATTGTACACTCCTGACGTCAAAACAAGAAATTGCAAACATTCTAGCAAAAACTTTTGAAAGCAATTCATCTATTGAGAACATTTGTGGCGGGGAACATTTTCGAATATTTTATGCTCAACAAGAAAAAGAGAAGATTAACTTTGGCTCTAGCAATGAGGTCACTGCCAATCTTCATTGAACATTTTTTATCGAACAGACTTTTTAGAGTAAAGATAGCAAACACCTTGTCTAATCTACATAAACAAGAACTCGGAGTACCTCAAGGTAGTATTCTATCAGTAACTCTCTTTAGTATTAAAATAGACAGCATTGCAAAAGTCGTTGGTTCTGATGTTCATTGTAGTTTATATGTAGACAACATCTGCATTTGCTACAGAAGCAAGTACATGCATACTATCGAGCAAAAAATCCAACTGAAGATAAACAAAATGCACTCCTGGTCAACTCAGAATGGTTTCAAGTTCTCACAAACAAAAACAGTCTGTATGCATTTCTGTCTGCTCCGTTCGTTGCACAATGAACCAGAGATGTTTATGGATGTCCTCATCAAAGTCGTTAAAGAGAACAGGTTCCTTGGTATCAACTTTGATAGTAAGCCGTCTTTTATCCCTCATATTAAATTATTGAAAAAGAAATGTTTTAAAGCTATGAATATTTTAAAGGTTTTATACAAGACCAAATGGGGAGCAGACAGTTCAACTCTTGTGAATCTGTACAGAACCTTGATTCATTCAAAGCTGGACTATGGAAGCATCATTTATGGATCAGCCAGGGGATCATATATACGACTTCTAGATACTGTTCACCACCAAGTTATTCGACTGGCCTTAGGAGCATACAGAACATCACCAATTCAAAGTTTATATGTGGAAGCCAATGAACCTTCCTTGGAAATCAGATGCCTAAAACTGGCCCTACAATATGCAACCAAACTGAAAACAAATAAAGATAATCCAGCCTATCCAGCAGTTTCAACATTCAATATAAATATGAAAGAAAACCAAGTCACATTCGTCCATTTGGCCTATGTATAAAAACCCATCTGGAGAATCTGAAAGTGGATTTAAACATTCTGGAGCAGACACATTTTTGCAAAATCCCCCCATGGGATCTCAAAAAGCCCAAAATCCATCTGGATTTAACGAGAAACCAAAAATCAAAAACTCATCCGAATGAGTATTACCAACAATTCCTGGATATAAGAGCAGTGTTCCCACAACATATCCCAATATACACAGATACCAATATTCAGATCCAAAATCTGAAAATCAAGTGGCAGCAGCCTTTGCAACAAGCCAACTGTGTAGAGGCATACGCATCCCTGACCAAAGTTCAGTTTTTACTGCAGAGGCAAATGCTTTATTATTAGCACTGAAGTTCATTGAGACTGTTCCACAGAAATCCTTTTTAATGATAACTGATTCCAAATCATGTCTGGAAGCATTGGAGTCTATACAAACCGATCACCCAATAATTGTGAAGATTTTAAAATTATTGTCATCTCTGGAATTAAAGAATATTGTATTATTTTCTGCTGGGTACCTGGCCACTCAGGAATCTCTGGTAATGAACAAGCAGATAGAGCTGCCAAAGAAGCATTATCCTCAGAACCAGTAAAATGCTCTATTCCGTTCACAGACCTAAAACCAACATTAAACGTATACACTAAAAACAAATGGCAGTCGGAATGGAACAAATTACGGGAAATAAATCCTGTTGTTGGGACAAAACACGTATTTCCTTTTAATAATCATTGGGATCAAGTCACTTACACTCGATGCCGGCTAGGACACGCAAGGCTCACACACCAGTTTTTACTATCTGGAGAAAATTCACCAAAGTTCCCATCCTGTCAGAACCCACTATCTATTAAACATGTCTTACTGGACTGTAACGCTTCTACACACTTGAGGAACCTGTATTATTCTGTTGACACTTTTGAAAAGGTTTTTAGCCAAGTAAATCCAAATTTAGTTTTAAGGTTTTTAGAAAAAATTAATCTTAAACACCTTTTTTAGTTTTACTCTTGAATAACTAAACTGGCTCTCGCCATGAATATAGCCATAGAAGCTGGCATGGCATTAAAAAGGAAAGAAAGTAAACAGTTGCGCCACTTTTGCACGCTGTATTTCAGCACAAAAACCAACTACTTGCTCACTAACCAACTGCAATCCAGCTTAAAGGGATAGTTCCCCCCAAATTGAAAATTCAGTCATTGTTTACTCACCCCTGCTTTGTTATAACCCCATATGACTTTCTTTTCTTTTTTTCTTAACACAAAGGGAGAAATTGTGAAAAAATGTTGTGCTCAGTGATGTCATACAATGGCAGTTTATGGTGACCACCTCTTCAAGCTTCAAAAGCATACAAAAGTATAATTCAGAAGTATAATAAATTATTCCATGTGACTCATGGTTGTAACCCGTTCTCACTCCCAAGGCATGAAAGACTGATGCTTGTGCAAGAGCCTAGTACGTCAATCTACAGACGGCAAAAGTGCCCTCTGGCGTCAGTTTGCAATGCATCCGATAAATGTGTTCTTTTCAACGAGAAATATTTGACATCAACAGACTGACGCGATGGGCATTAGAATTTTAGCATCGTTTAAGTATACGTTGGGGGAATGATTTTCATTTAATTTGAAATCAGCAAGATTTATTCACAGTGTTTAATATTTAATCTGTTGTTTATCTATTTAATCTCTCTGTACATATCCTGCGCTGCTGAAGTGACCAGTTTCATTCCGGGTGTATTCCGAGTCTTTCAATCATGTGAAGAACAAACCTAAATGTAGGTTTTTATTCACCAATCACAATCACCCGGCGTCCACCATAACACATCTTGCACAAGTTTCATTATAACACTTTCAAAAATTGCAGCTTTAAGTGTAATGGCATAGGTTTGACATCAGAGACTCTGTGTCTTGTGACCGATTACAATGACCACAAGTTCGGATGTACATGTATTTTTTTTAATGAGATGTGCCGATAGAATCAGGATGACACAGGATCAAGATGCCTTAAGGAGGGGGAATACTTTTAACGATTAAAACCTTCGGTTTCACTCCGCTACTCACACAATGCAATCGTATGGTTTGGAATATTATTATAGTGCATTTAAAAAAAATAAATGATCGTGACTGTACTTTCTGTGTAACGTTGGTTAGTCAAATGGGGAATGGAGGACAGGTGAGGAAGATGGGGAACAGATGGAAGTGATGAGGGCAGTGAATTCTGGGAGATGTAGTCCAGGGAAACATTTCAAAATAAGAGTCCTAGGAAAACATGAAGGAGACAGACTGTGACATAAACCCCCCCACCCCTTAAAGGGCGACTCCTGCTGCCCAAAGATGGATGAGGGTAGGGTGACACAGAAGGTGAAGGAGGATCCAAGGATGATGATCAGGAGGCCTGGTGGGAGGCTTCAGGGCCGGAAATGGATCCGGGGGCCTGGGAGGTGGCTTCAGGGCTGGGAATAGATCCAGGGACCTAGAGGGCGGCTTCAGGGACTGGGTCAGGAGGCCTGGGAGGCGGCCGCAGGACTGGGATTGGGTCAGGAGGCCAGGGAGGTGGCCACAGAGCAGGGACTGGATCAGGAGGACTAGGAGGTGGCCACAGAGTAGGGACTAGAGGTTTCGATGGCCTGGGAGGCGGCCACAGGGCAGGGACTGGGTCAGGAGGCCTGGGAGGCAGCCACCGGGCAGGGACTCAGTCAGGAGGCCAGGGAGGTGGCCACAGAGCAGGGACTGGATCAGGAGGACTAGGAGGTGGCCACAGAGTAGGGACTAGAGGTTTCGATGGCCTGGGAGGCAGCCACAGGGCAGGGACTGGGTCAGGAGGCCTGGGAGGCAGCCACAGGGCAGGGACTCGGTCAGGAGGCCAGGGAGGTGGCCACAGAGCAGGGACTGGATCAGGAGGACTAGGAGGTGGCCACAGAGTAGGGACTAGAGGTTCGATGGCCTGGGAGACGGCCACAGGGCAGGGACTGGGTCAGGAGGCCTGGGAGGCAGCCACAGGGCAGGGACTCGGTCAGGAGGCCAGGGAGGTGGCCACAGAGCAGGGACTGGATCAGGAGGACTAGGAGGTGGCCACAGAGTAGGGACTAGAGGTTTCGATGGCCTGGGAGGCGGCCACAGGGCAGGGACTGGGTCAGGAGGCCTGGGAGGCAGCCACAGGGCAGGGACTCGGTCAGGAGGCCTGGGAGACTGCTCTAGGAAGGGAATGGAGTCCGGCGGTTGGGCCGTAGGATGTGGAGACATAGGCAGATCCAGAGGTGGAGCGGCTGGAATATGAGTCGGAAGGCTAGGAGGTGGAGACCGTGGTGAAGTAGGCTGAAACGTAGGAGGTGGAGATCCAAGAATTGAGGGTGGAGTCGTGGGAGACAGAGGGCAGAGCCACGGAAAGGTCGACGGAGGCATGTGGAGCCTGGAGAGGTCCAAAGGCAGGCGGAGCCGTGGAAGGCGGAGCCGTGAGGGGCTCGAGGGGCGAAGCCATGGAAGGCGGAGCCGTGGGAGGCTCGAGGGGCGAAGCCATGGAAGGTGGAGCCATGGGAGGCAGAGCCATGGAGGGCGGAGCTGTGGGAGGCAGAGCCATAGTAGGCTCGAGGGGCAAAGCCATGGAAGGCAGAGCTGTGGAACGCTCAGGGCTAAGAGCCGTGGAAGACTGGGAATTGACTCCTGTGGTTGAAAGCACGGGTAGAGACTGGGGGTCAACCTCTGTGGTTGTGAGCATTGGCAGAGACTGGGGAATGACCTCCATGGTCGTGAGCACGGGCAGAGACTGGGGAAGGACCTCTGTGGTCGTGAGTACGGGCAGAGACTGGGGAAGGACCTCTGTGGTCATGAGCACTGGCAGCAACTGGAGAGAAGGTGTCCTTTTCCTTCTTCTCCTCTTCTGGCCAGCAGGGTGCGTGGTTATGGGGATGGTCGAGGCTACGGGCATTGGCTCTGGGACGGTCGAGGCTACAGGCATTGGCTCTGGCTCATTAACCGTGGCAGGCATGGGCACTGGCTCGTTAACCGTGGCAGGCACGGGTGCAGGTTGTGGTCCGGGGTTCCCGCCATAATTCACAGCATACGGGGGAAATGCAACCTCCGTGGTCGCTACCGCTGACTGTGGCGGGGAATTGACCATCGGAGCTTGGAGAGGATGAGCCCCCCCCCAAAAAAAAATTATTTAGGGTAATTGTATGGAGAGGAGTTACCTTGGAGACAGGGAGCCTTGGAAGGCTTGGAGACAGGGAGCCATGAAAGGCTTGGAGACAGGGAGCTGTGGAAGGCGTGGAGCAAGGAGGTGGCACAGGGTTCCTGCCATAACCCACAATGTGAGGGGAGAAATCTGGGAGAGGAGTTACCTTGTAAATGGAAGAAATGCAAGGGGTGATGGATGAAAAGCGTGGCTCGGACGTATTCCAAGAAGGGAAGATTCTCCACTTCCGGAAGAGCAGTGGGATGGTGGAAGTTCAAGCCCATTCCGTAGATGGAAATGAGGTAGGGGTCCGAGATAGTGGTGGATGAGACGAGTTGACAGAACTTTACGGTGTATTGCAGGAGAGGCACCTTTGGCGTCATCATGCAGTCGCAGACGGCTTCTACACAAGCATCAATATTGAATGCTTCGGGAATGAGTATGGGTTGATGGCTGTTATGAAAGCATTCGTTAAGGTTTGGTAAGAAACAAACCGAAATCTAATGTATTATTTAGTGAAACTGTTGACTGACCGTTGCTCTCATCTGCACGTTCATGAGGCTTCACGAGAGCAGTATCTGTTACGAGATGGGGCGTTCAAGCGAAAACTCGTTTATCTAAAAACAGGCCTGCCACAGCAAACAGAACACAACACAGCTGCACACAAACCAGAGAACAGAACTTACTATATATGTCTGAGTTTGTAGTTGGAGAATAGGTGCATTTCAATGCCCAGCCAACAAATTATACTGTACCCAAATTTTGATTTTGCAGTTTGAAATTAATGAGGCCATGAAATAACACCAAAACAGCACACCTTTCTGTTGCATTGTGTTTGCTGACTGCGCTCAACAACAAACACAGTGTGACTGGATTTTAGATTCTCGAACAAATGGCGCTGGTACTTCCAATACATTTTTCGAAATGACTCCCCATCTCACAAGTTATTGGTTTGAATCATTCTGATGAATCCTTCACTGAATGAACTTACTGAAACACTGCAACTGAAAAATTAGTTTGACACCCCTGCTATGGACACTACCCCTGCCTACACATACCCCATTCACCACGAGGGCACCAAATCCCCCTTTTTTTTGGACACTTTTCCCCTTGGACAGTATTTTTCCCCATGTTTGGACATTTCCTGTTTATTATTATTTCCAATGAATGCCTCTCCGAGGCCTGACGCCACACTCACTGTGTCTGTCTCTCATCCCGCCACAATTATATTTTTTAAGTGTAAATGTAAGTGTGAATTCCCTGACGAAAACAGAAGGAAGAAGAAAGAAGGAAACAAGCAACAAAACTGCTCATCAAGGGACGTTAGCAGACTGATAGATGAACGTACCATTGTTTAATTGTGTTCCTTTTAGGAGAAGCCCAAATGTGCATTTGAGATGTAGTCAAAGGTTTGATGAGAGTGGCTAGGTGCCAGAGGAGTTGATTTCCAACAAGCAGGGGAGAACCAATCCAATTAGGGTGACATTAGAGAGAAGATGTGTCAAGTTCCATTCCTCCCCTGTATCTTTCTCTGCAGTGAAAGTGGAAGAAAGACCAGTTTCCTCAGTTACATAGGGTTTTAACTTCTCTCTCTACAATTTCTTGTCCAACATAAAGTGGAGTCCTAGCACTACTGAAATTTTCCTTCTCTTCCTCCTCATTCTCCTTCCTTCACAAATATATACATATATAATTTTTTTTTTTTTTTTTTTTTTTTTTTTGTGAAAACTAAAAATGACATGAATTTTTCATTTGTTTTAGTATTTGGTATGTCCCCTAGTACAGAATCTTAAATATTTAATATTCAATGTATTTAATAACTATCTTATTTCTTTTCGTTATAAAACTGTCTGTTTATTTCCTGGTTTAAATGGAATTTTGAATACCAGATTTTAAATGATGACTGCATGTCATCTAAATAGAGTAGACTTAATAGATATTGTTGAATATTAGACATAATTTCTATCCCTTTGCCTCTGTTTGGAAGAAGTTTATACAGAGAATGGAAAATGAAACGGGCTTTTACACTGTCAGTGAACACTACCAATCGTTCCTTAGTGCACTGAACCCTCACCTGGGGCTGCATAAATGTGCTGTATTGCTGACCTTGACGCTGTGAGTGGCAGTTAAATCTGTCAGTTGCTGTCACTTTAGGGAACTACATTCCCAAGCTGTGAGGTAATAGAGAGGACAGAGATGATTGGTGGCCAGCACTGGGTTACGGACAGAGGAGTGAGGACTTTTGGTTGTGGAGATAAACCTTCAGGGTCCCATTTGTGATGGTTAGAGCTATATCTGGCTGAATCTGGTCCTACAGTATATCTGTGCAACAAGGTAATGCAAAAGAAGAAAGAGACCTCTAACCATTTTCCCCATCTGTGCATTAGTGATCTCCACATGGTCAAGCTGAACTATGCTGCCAGACAGTGGAGAGGTAAAGTATCCACAGATCTGTTTCAGGGTGCGCCATGTCCTGTCTACCAATTGTGCCAAAAGTGGGCAATTCAGCTGAGCACATACAACAAAAGTAAATTGGAACTGGGGCTGTCAAACTCTTAAAAGGACAAAAATAAGGATGTCCCTATACAGATACTGGTATTGGAATCGGGTCTGACATCGTGCTCATGTACTTGTGCTTGTGCTTGTAAAAATGCTCCGGTACAAAAATGCGATACCATCTGATGGATTAATTTCATTCCGTAAACATTCAGCGCACAAATTAAAATCAGGGTATGTCATAGTATGATTTTTAAACCACAAAGGCTGTGATTTAATGAGATATATATATTTTGTTTGCATGTGCTATGCTTCAAGAGCGCTAGCGCTTGTGAATGTATTGAGCCGTAGTTGTGCTGACACCAGCTGCTCATACAAGCTCCTTGGCTCATACAGAAAACACCATTATGACCTTTGTGCACTCTCATTGTTGCAGATGACAGAGAGCAGAGCGCTAGTTCACTTTGTAGTGTAAGGCACATACAGACTAAGGATGTGCACGGTTATCATTTTGAACATTCTGTTAACCGTGAGGTTTCGCAGACGGTTAATAATTTTTTTCATCTGGAGTAGGGACTCAAGAATAAAGAATGTTAAGTGCAATGGAATTTCTTCAAACACTACTCAAAATAACTGCAAATAAAGTGCACAGTGAGCTATAAGCCTAAATAGCACAATACATAGATCTTCAAATAATAAAATCTCACATTAAACTCAAACAAAAATAATCAAACTGTCACTGCATGTATATGCACTCTGCCCAGGCGGGTTGACATTTCTGTGAGGCAGCGAACACAAATGTTATTGTTATGTGCATGGAGTTACACTGCTGCGGTTAAATAACGTCTTCAGGGTGCTTTGATTTTTTTAAATGGTTTACAATTAAATTGCACTGAATTTGTCTAACTATTGTACATAAATATGCACACCAGAGCAAAAGAGAAAAACACTGTCTTACAATTTATAATGCGCTATAACTTTCCTTGATGAAAAACAACCTGGAATCATGTTTAATGCTCTTTGCGATCTGAACTTCTTCAGAAAGCAGCACAGTACAACGAATAAAACGACGCAGGTGTTTCATGATAAGTTTATAAAAATTAAAGTTCTTTTTAACTTTACTTGGTGTCTAAAAATGTGGTGATCCTGTACGAGACACTGAAAGAGAAAACGATGAGATTCAGCGCAACAGCCAAAGACGCCTGGCCAGCGCGTGTTAGCAGTACATAGAAAAACAGCGCAGACACACACAAAAGCATGTTTTAACGGCCCCTAACTCAACCTGTACTTGGAAAAACTGACCCAAAACCAGATGGTTTGTCAGAATTGCACATGTAGAATAACCGAATAGTGATTTTGGTATTCGAATAGTGGTGTGTCGAGCGGTTAACCGAATGTCAACTATTCATGCTCATCCCTAATACAAACTACTTATTTATTAAATAAAATAGCATAATATTCACAACTCCAGTGCTGTATTTTCGATTGTGCTATAATACTAATATATAATAATAAAATCTTATGCTGAAAATTTATTATTCTATTTTTGTTTGATTAAATTTTTAATTAATTCATTTATTTAGACACCATTTTGATCATAAAATTGAAATAAAATATTGATATGTAATTTAGAAAAAACAAAAAATAAAAATTATGTATAGGAATCGGCAAGTACCGAAAAGGAAATATCAGTACTCATACTCTTTTGTATACTTCATTTGTATAGGGACATCACTAGACAAAAAATATACTACCAAAGTAGTACAAATGACTTGTGCGCTTTATTCCATATTGTTTCAAGCCATTTATGTGAGGAACAGATTGAAATTTAAGTTGCTTTTTGCAAATCTTTGCCTCTGTCATGGTCAAATCTCATTCACACTTGCACAAATTCAAACCTGGCATGACACCATGGTTGACGAGATATGTAATAACCAGTGATGTTTCATGCTTCATGTCATGTCTTGTCATGTCTTGTGACTGATAAAAAAAAAAAATACTGGTTTGGAATGGCATGAGGGTGAGTAAATTATGGCAGAATTTTTATTTTTGGGTGAACTAAGTGTTGTTATGAAGTTTATAAAGTATGGTATCCATAGCAATCCTTTACACAACCTAAAATGTGGAACCCTTAGATTATATGAACACAATTTTGGATTTTCAATTGCAAAATAATTTTATTTTATTATTTATTTTATTTTATTTTATTTACATGCATTTTTATTCATTTAGCAGTTGCTTTTATACAAAGCGACCAATTGGAATACAACAGAAACGAATCATCCTAAGGAGGCAGTAATGCTATATTTTTTATCTTATATATTTTTATTTTATCCTATTTATTTTACATTTTTATTTTTATTTGGGATCTCTAAGGGTTTCTTCAACATATCGTCCTTTATCATTTCATATTGATTCCGTAGATTATAAATCAGGGGTATAAATCTGGTGCGTTATAAATCATGAGTGTAAATATGGTGCATAAAACGTATTCGCTGCTTTGGTAGGCTGACTCATTCGTAATGTGTTCTCTGTGTTGTCTGGAATTTTGCTTGCCAATATTTATCTGATTATTCACTGAACAGATTTAAATCTTGGTTTCGAACATTGTGTATTTATTCCTAAATGCATATTATTTTGCATATTATTCTAATCTCGTATTTATTGTACTTGTAGTTTCTTCTTTCTACATGAATGCACAGTCAGAAGTTGGGGTGTGGGTTATGTATGTGAACTCTGAACATGATGAATATAAATAAATGCACAGAAATTATTTCATATTTATAATAAATAACATTTTAGATCTCATTTATAACTGTATAACAATGTCACAGGACCTGTCTTCCTGGTATCCAACAGGTATAAAAGTGCAGGATTTCCTCTCTGAGCTTTTTGTGTTTCTTTTTTATGATCACATATATTAGAGTGCGAGACTGGAGTATTGGAATTTTAAGTGTCATTTTGGGAAAGGAAGAGGCTAATGGATCAGGATTATATGAGAGCCATTCTCACACACCGTAATATTGCTTTAGCTTGTGTGGCTTTGTAGAACATCACAGTGCTTCATTATACACACGCTGAATGTCAGTATTTTAACAGTGAATGCCCACATGATTTCACTGAATTTCCCCATTTCACACACACACACACACACACACACACACACACACACACACACACACTGTTCATGTCATAGAAGAGCATAGGTTTACAGTGCAAGTGGAAAGAAAAATGAGTGAGAATCCGCTGCCATGGCGACTGGCATAGCAGTATCTAATAGCAACGGGTTGCTAGGTAGCCGTTGCAGTTTCTGAAGGCAGAACAGAATGGAGCATAATGCATGTGCTCATGGAAAATGGCACAGTGGAGGATGAAGAGAGGTTGACATATCACCACAGAGTCACTCACTCACAAGCAAACTACCACATAATTTTCTGTCATTTGACTGATAATCAAGTGCAATGTGCTTGAACGTATATTCTTTAGAGAGGGACTGGATAAACTTCCAAAGAGGAAGGTTTGTTAAAGGGATAGTTCATCCAAAAATGAGAATTCTGTCAATTTACTCACCCTCATGTTGTCCTAAACCTATATGACTGTTTCATCTGTGGAACACAAAAGAAAACAGAATGAAAACCTCAGTCACAATTAATATTTCTCTGATTTTGTTCTTGTTTACCTATTTCTGGCAGACCCATTGGCCATGAGCAAAAATATGAATAAATAAAGAATAAATAAAATAAATTCTGTTTATATATATATATATTATGTCCCACTTTATATTAGATGTCTTTAACTGCTTTATACTTAAGCATGTGATACAATGTACTTATGATGTGCATAAGTATTGTTGTGTAGTTTAAGTACCTGTAGTTACACTGTTAACCTAAACCTAACCCTAACCAAACCCTTTCCCTAAAACCTAAATCTAACCCTAAACCCTATCTCTAACTGGGAACTTTGCAATAAAAACAAAGATATAAATTCAAAGCATTTTTTGTTTTGTTCTTTTAAATATTGTTGTTTAATTAATAGGCAGTCAACAACATAATTGACAGCAGGAGATCTAGGCTTTATACCTGATGTTAACACAGCTCACATGCTTTCTGTGACGCCACAGGTGATTCACTTGACAGCTCAGGAATGTGTGGAATAGGAACGCCTAATTAATGCAGACAAATTGATTAGTAACAGGTGAGAGAGGTGTACAAGGCAATTTAACCACTATTTCTTGAATGAAATGGACATGTCTCCTGTCTGTCTGTGCAGAGGATACAGCAATCTTTGTTTGACTTGTCAAGCTGAAGGGCAGTATACAACATGTAGTCCTAAATGCTGGGAGGAGGAGCTTGTTTGCTGGTTTCAGAATACTGTAGCATACTAAATACTGCTTTTACTATTTCTGGAGCATATAGTATGTATACTGTGTACAGTATAAAAATTTTCTGTACAGAATGGAATACCCGAATAACCTACTACATTTATACAACAAAGCGGACTGTGCAGAATATCCCACAAAGAGATGTGCTTAACTCGCATTAAGTGTGACAAATGAACCTTGATTTTGATTCATCATTTGATCGGACTGTTAAAAGCTAAGATTTTAATTAAAAATGCAAAATAACCTTATTTATTTCCGAGATATCTTGATGCCGCTCACATGCATGATGATGAGGTCATGTGACTGCAATGTAGCATGCTAATGTTTGAGACATTTATTGTTGCATAATACTTACTGTTTCACTTTCTATTAAAAACAAAAACAAATAGTTTGTAGTATAGTGTGTATACTGCACATCATTCAGTAAGAAATTCGTTTGTTTTCCATTTTCGAACATAGTCGCAGTCAGATGAGTTTGTCAGTATTGCATGACAGCCTGATCAGTAGCATAATTTTGCAACATGATCATATAGGAAATCAACATGTTGCAAGTGAATGTTTTGGTGCCCTGACATCTTTGCATCAATTCAAATGTGTTTACCTTTTCCTGTGGTGCTACATCTAGCATGTTATGCAAGCAGCCTCATAGACACGGGTTCTGGTCCCATGTAAACCAGGAAGCAATTGTATCCACAGAATCAATGATGAGCTCAAATCGGACATAGCATTTTCACTCAAAATTTTTACAAGATTACATTTTAACTTCACTGACGGTTAGGTTTAGGGTTGGGGTTTGGGTGATAACATACGGTTAATTAAAAATGCATTCCACTTGACTGCATTACTAACTAACTAAAAACAACTTTTGGCGCTATTCTGTGGACATTTCACCTGGAAACTGGGGCTCACACATGCCCCTTAGTTCTACTTCCAGCTTCGGTCACTGGGGGTAGTACTTACAGACTTCCAATTGAAGAACTGTCACTGAATTCAAAGTTGCTGTGTCTGAAATCGCGTACTCTCAGAGTATGTACTGTTTTTGATGAAGGACGCAATTCTCTGCTGGTAAAAAGTATTGTCTTTAGGCAAGTATGCAAGTAGTATGAATGGGTGCCCGACATACTTCATGTGGGAATGTGGGCATTGTCCCGTGACAATGCCCACGTACATGGCATAATAGCAACAACCTCGAAAAATAATCTAGTTTTGTTAAATAAGCACCATTTACATACAACGAACAACTTTCGTGTTTTGACTGTTTGTGGGGCGATTCAGACATTTTTATATGTTTCTTTCATATTTTTAAAACGGCAATATACAGTATATATAGAGATGTGCCTATTTATGACCTGACAAAGTAAAATATTAACTTTAAACAACCTCTGTGACTAATGCTCCATTTCTTTTCCATTTTTCACAGGCAATTGTAAAGTACATAGTTCTTACGTATAATTTACTGTAGTCTACTCTAGTTGATCAGTAGAAGGTGCCATAGCTGAGGGTAAGTGACATTTGAGATTACCTGTCACTAGACATCAAGGGATGGAATGGAGTATACTGTATATGCATGCATGCATGCATTCCTCTGCACAATTCATTATTCAAGAGCAAGGCATGTTTCTATATTGCATGTATATTGCAGAAGACACACATGCAATTTGTCACACATTCTCTGTGTTTGCATTGACTTTTATGTTGAAATTGTTTAGTTCCCATGTTCCTGTTTCCTGTTAGTTTGTAGTCCTTTGAAGTTTCATTTTATGATTGGTTTTCCCCTGATTGTTTCCACAGGTGTTCCTCGTTCCCTTGTTTGCCCTTGTGTATTTAAGCCCTTGTTTTCCCTGTTTCCTTTGTCAGTCTTCACATGTTTTGTCATGTTCTGTACCTGGTTCCCTGTGTTTTGTTTTAATTTTTATTCTGAGTTCTTTTTTTGTTCATCTTTTGTTTCCATTAAAAATCTGCACTTAGATCCTCCTCGTTACAGAAAGACTGACCAAAAAATGGATCTAGCGGCCATCAGAATTCTGCTCCTTCAACAAGGGGACCATCCGGTTGAGTATCACGTCCGTGAGTTTTTAGAGCTGGCAAATGTAGTGCACTATCCAGACCGCTCTCTGGTTGTTTTCTTCCGGGCCGGTCTGAATAGTGCACTGAGAGAACTGATGCCTCCGGCTGATCCTCACTGGACGTTCTGCGAATATGTGGAGAAGGTTCTGGAACTTTGCGGTTCCCTTTATACAGTAGATTATGGCGGGAACCCGGGGCCAAAACCTGCGTCTTCAGCTCCCTTGTCGAAGCCTTCCACGGCCCCTGTCTCCAAGTTGTATGATCTGCCACTAATGTCGGTGCGTAGGTCCATGAAGACCCTACCTCAAAAATTGTCTTCGCCCACGACTGCCACGGCCAACGAGTTGCCAGCCTCGCCCATTCCAGAGTCAGCTTTGCCAGCCTCGCCCGTCCAGAATTAGCGTTGCCAGCCTCGCCCGTCCCAGAGTCAGCATTGCCAACTTTGGCCATCCAGAGGAGGAGGAAGAGAAGAGAAGTTTCTGTTCCCAAGTCTCTTCCCATGTTCTCGACCACAGAGGTCGTTTCCCATTCATCCAGGACTCTCTGTCTTGAGTCTTCCATGGCTCCACCCCCAGAGTCTTCCACAGCTCCGCCCCCCCTGAGACTATTCCTCTAGCATCTCGGTCCAGCGGCCGCCTCCCAGGCCTCCTGACCCTGTCTCGGTCCAGCGGCCACCTCCCAGGCCTCCTGACCCAGTCTCCTCCTTGAGGTCATCTCCTTGGTCTCCTGGCCGTCCGCCTGATCTGCTCTGGTCTCCTGGCCGTCTGCCTGATCTGCTCTGATCTACTTGGTCCTCCGAGCCTGCAGCGTTGCCCTGGCTCTCCATCCCTCCGGCTCCACCTTGGTTTCAAGCCTCCCTGACTTTGCCTTGATCCTCTGCTCCCCTTGTGCCCCTTTGAACTGCCCGTTTACCCCTTGTGCCCCACACCCCATGGATTTTGTTTTAGTTTTTTTGAGCATCTGGAATCCGCTCCTTAAAAGGGGGGCTCTGTCACATTCTCTTTGTTTGCATTGACTTATGTTGAAATTTGTTTAGTTCCCATGTTCCTGTTTCCTGTTAGTTTGTAGTTTCATTTTATGATTGGGTTTCCCCTGATTGTTTCCACAGGTGTTCCTTGTTTTCCCTGTTTCCTGTGTCAGTCTTCACATGTTTTGTCATATTCTGTACCTGGTTCCCTGTGTTTTGTTTTCATTTTTATTCTGAGTTACTTTGTTCATCTTTTGTTTCCATAAAAAAAAAAAAAAACTGCACTTAGATCCTCCATCCTCGCCAGCCTCGTTACACAATTGACATGTTTGGAAAAAATGGTGCACAGATTTTAAGAATATTCCAGTTTATCAGACTAATGGAAAGGTACTCCCCATGTCTATGTGGCTACGTTCACACAGTCTGTGAACAACTGCATTTACTAACAGGTGTGACTCTCAAATTGTCATGTACATACAATAGCAGACTGGAGCTAATCAAAAAATTTCTATATTGATAGGTAACTAAAGTCAATATCTACACAATACCCGTTTCTCTTTTTTCATAACCTAATGACATGCTTACCGAAATCCAAACCATTTTCCTCCATTGGCCGAAGCTGGAAGAGTTTTGAAAGTTTTGGCATGTTTGAGCTCCAGTGGTGCCAAAAGTGAGTTATTTTTATTTGTAAATGATGTTATATAGTCAATAGGAATGCAGATTTTATTAGCTACTCCCTAACCATCACTGATGTCAAATTGTAATCTTTGAGGGAAAAATTGCAACCTCTGAATCACGCTCATCGCTGATTATGTGAATGCGATTACTTCTTGGTATCTACTTGACCAGAACATGTCTGTATTCCACAAAAAGTCGCTGACATTACCTTTAATAATGAATTGTAGCTCTCTCTGATTCAATTAAATGCTCAAAAGTCAAAATACTGAGGCAGAAATTGATCTCTGGCAGTGCTTCAGAGTTTTTAAAGTATTATAAAAGAATAACAAGAGAGACTTAAGAATCTTCCACACTGACTTTTACTCTGCCATTTACTGAAACAAATTCCCCTCTCTGGATGAACGTGTATCTAACCTTCTTTAGCTTTTTAGAGGGGACAAGGACAGTAGGGTTCTCTGAAAGACGTATATGCCCACGGGCTTCACGATCTGAGTTCAATTACAATTTCTATTTAGGTTATGATAGAGAGCCAGCAGGGATTAAACAGACAGACACAAAGCAGCTTTATTGGTGACGCCTTATGTAACATCAATTAATAAAATATAGCTGCACTAAAAGAGATTTTCTCCTCAGAATACTTCAAAAAACACTTTGCACAAATGTGGCAAAGTACCTGAGAAGAGCCTCATGAATGTTATATTGGGTAGTGTAAGAAGATAGATTGATTGTTGATTCGTAAAATTAGTGGTTCTCTAAGTGTGGAGGTATTGTAAGGGGGTGCAATATCTTGTTCACTTAGTCAAATCTGCCGCTTTTATGATATCCATGAAACGGACTGATCTCACAGTGAAATCAGAAACAGTAGATGGTGTTAGGCTTATGGGCACGTGTGCTCCATTTTCCAGGTAGAATGTCCATGGAGGGGTGCCAAAAGCAAGTTATGAAGTAACTTGATTTAAGATGTACAAGTTGGAATACTGTGAAGAGTAATGCATATTTTATAAACTGTACCATCCAACCCAAACCCCAAAACTAAACCTAACCATCAGTGGATTAAAAATTTAATGTTAGGGGGGAAATGCAACCAAATAGCCCGTCTCTGATTATGCGAACCCGATTACTTCCCGGTTTCATTGTGGGATGCGAACCCGGATTTCACACGCTGCTGACACAATGCACTTCCAGTTGTGCAACAAAGGAAGGTAAACATTCCTGAGCCGATGTAAGAATGTCAGATGGGAGATTGTCAGTGTGATCATGTTGCACAAGAACCAATGAAGTTTGTACTCAGTTTCTTCTTCTCTGACTTTTTCTGCTTATTTGGTGTTTAGTGTCCTCATCGGGCTATACTTATGTAAAAAAAGACATTCTAGCATATACTGTATCATTAATGCAGCAGATCTGAATGACAGCGTTGAAGATTTTCAGTGAATGATGATTTAAATTTCCAACATGATCTCATGCGTATTTGTAGGTATTCTTGCATAAAATGTGGTTCTAGAACACTTGCATTCGCTTACATTTGTATAGACACTGAAACGTACAATATTGACATTTATTGGCACCTAAATGTAAATCATTTTATGTGTGAATAATGATGTACAAATGCTTATAAATCCTTATTGAATCCATGAATATTGAATTCACAGAATTAATCGGTTGATTTTATTGTATTTATAATCAATGAGATGAATTAAATGTTCAATGTCATTACATTTATTTAACACAGTTGACACATTTACCTAATTTGACATAACAGTTTTATTCTGTTCTTTTATTATACTTTAATGCATCTTGTTCCTTTATAAT